>NC_133751.1:44999303-45299303 GCF_036562045.2 Rhinolophus sinicus
TGGATGGGACAAGTTGGGGATCCCTGTGGGGCATCAAAGGTGGAGATAGAGATATCCCAGGAGTCATGAAATACATGAGTCCGGAGCTTTGCAGAAATCTGTGAGCCCTGAATCTCTATGGGTACAAAGCGTACATGATGCATTCGTCTAAGTATATGTAAAGTTGTGCTTGAGTCCCGACCTAACAATATACCATCTCTGTAACCTTGGATAAGGTACTTCGTTTTGAGACTCAGTTTCCTAATTTGGAAATGAAGGTGCTATAAGAGCCAAATGAGATCATGAGTGCAGTTTTATTATTATCATTAATCACTTATATGTATGCAAGAGAAATATTTTCTTTGTGTGTATAGGGTGCAGAAACAAAATATCAGACCAGGATCAAGTGATGTGTCTTTAAGTCTCAGTTTTGTCATTATTTACTGGGTGATCTGAAGCATTTGACAACACTCCTCATACTTCAACATTCGTTAAGTAAAAGTTGGACAAGTTTAGTGGTTTTGAAATTTTGCTCAATGAAGCATTAGCATTTTTCAGTGAGATAGCTTGAGCTCCCAAGTGATGAAAGAGTGGGGCACGGGGAGACTATAACACTCCTACTTTTAGCTGGCTTATATATTGGACTTTTTTGTAGGGTTTTTCAAAAGAAAATGTTCTGAAGCTAGGAACAGGAAAGTCTGGCAACTTCTGAGTCAGATGATCTCAAAGGAGCCTTCCACCTGGAACACCCTATGGTTCTACAGTGTTGTAAATGATATGCCCTCTCCAATCCCTGCCCTCTCCACTAGGTTGTGCAGAGAAATGTTATGAAAAAGTTCCCAAAGCTATAGGATGGTTCTCTAAAGTTGCTTACTGACCCTATCCAGATAACAAGTGATGTTATGCCTACAGCTGTATTCTGTCACACAACTGAATATTGTGCTCTTTATGTTTTATGTAGTAATATTGCAGGTCAGGGATGGAAATATCCACATATATGCCAACTTTAGTGGGTGCCTAGACACTCTGAAGATCCAGTTTCTGTGCCTGCATTTGGGTTTGCTGGGAAAGGATGTTGTGATCGACTAATATTTTCTAATATAAGCATAGAAAGAAGAACACAGGTACATATATTAGTAGTTTTTCATTCCTCTTAGAAGAAAAAATGTGCTTTTAGTGTGGCTAGTACAGCTTAATTCCAATATATGCATCCACTTTTACTTTTGCATACAGGGGTTCTATGCCTGTGAGAAAAGTAAATGCCACAGCTCTCTCCTACGGCAGCAAGGGAATTCTGTCCTAGTTAAAAAGCAAACAAACAAACAAAAACTCTTGTGCAATAAATGTAAGAGAACTTCCTCGACCTGATAAAGAGCATCATCTTAGTGGTGAAAGACTTACTTCTAACGTGAGGAACAAGGTAAGGATGTCAGATCTCACCATTCTATTCAACAGTGTCCTGGAGGTTGTCACCAGTGTGATGAAGCAAGAAAAATTTTCTGGCAAAGGACTTTTATCCAGCATACATAAAGAGTTCTTACAACTCAGCAATAACAAGAAAAATAATCTAATTTTTTAAATGGGTAAAAGGTTTTAACAGACATTTCATCAAAGTAGATATATAGATGGTATATAAGCACATGAAAATATGCTCACTATCATTAGCCATTAGTGAAACGCAAATAAAAACTGCATAACATGCTCTACACATCCACTAGAATGGCTAAAATAAAAAAAAAGATTGGCTCTGCAAAACGTTGGTGAAGACATAGAACAACTAGAACCCTCACACACTGCTAGTGGAAATGTACAATCGTATAACTACTTTGGAAGACAGTTTGGCAGTTTGTTAAAAAGTTAAACACATACTTACTATACAACTCAAACATTTCACCCTCTTCTAGGTATTTACCCAAGAAAAACAAAAACTAGTGTCAACTCAAAGTTTTTTACACTATGCTCATAGACACTTTATTTTTAATACCCCAAACTGAAAACAACCTAAATGTCTACCATCACCACCTATCTACTCAGCAAATGAATAAACAAATGGTAGTATAGCCATAGAATGAAACAGTTCTCAGCAATAAAAGGATACAACTATAGATACATGCAAAAATAGAGATACATCTAAATATAATTTTTTGAAGTGAAAGAAGCCAAACAAAATATAGATGTCATGTAATTTTATTCATCAAAATTCTAGAAAATGCAAATTAAACTATAATAATTGAAAAAAGATCAGTGGCTGCCTTGGGACAACAGGGCTAGAAGTGGCAGGAAACAAGGGAAAGCAGCAGGAAAGGATCATAGAGATGATATGGGAGAGCCCTGTGGGGGTGGAGCCCCAGAGAGAAGTTTCCAGGCTCTCGGCCTCACATAAACAGGTGCCTGGCTCAGGTAGTAAATGGCCAACTGTGATTGCATGGCCATCAGCTGTGGCTAGTTGGCCGTCAGCTGTAACCAGTGAGCCATTGGCCACTAATATAACTGCTGTGGCTACGGAGAGGAGAAGGAAGAGAAAGAGAAGAAGGATGGGGCTAGCAAGGAGATGGCGGCTGGGCTGGCAAGCGTGGATGGCGGTTTGCGGACAGTGTGTATCCAGCCTCCAGTGAGAGTATAGTGCCGCCAGAGAGAATAAAGTGGTATGACTCCCCTACCTATGGCTCCGTGGGTGTTCCTTTTTGGCCTCACCATATCCTGCGTTCTTGTATGGGGAGCGGGAGCAGAGACCCCGCAGGCCTCCCTGCATGACAAATGGCGCAGCGAGCAGGGTCCCCAGCACGACACATGGCGTAGTCGGCAGGATATGGTGCCGGCCAAAGCTCTCCAAAGGACGGTGGAGCAGTTTGTGTGTATGAACACTCAGTCTCTGGAAGACCAGGAGGAGCAGCTGCCGGAGAACTGGACCCTCGTGGAGGGGTGGGAGGATGTGGACGGTTCTCCCACCAGCACAGGAAAAGCCATGCAGCTGCTGGAGAGATGGAGCCCCGTGGAGAGGTGGAAAGATGTGGACGGTTCTCCCACCAGCACAGGAAAAGCCATGCAGCTGCTGGAGAGATGGAGCCCCGCGGAGAGGTGGAAAGATGTGGACGGTTCCCCAACCAGCACAGGCCGGAGAAAGCGAAGGTCGTTGCGGCCCTGTGGGCCGGGAAGTTCCTGCTCAGGCAGCCCGGATGCAGGACTTATAGTCCCAGGAGGTAACGCTTGCTGAGTCCTCCATGGGAGATGAGGGTGAGGTCAAGGTCGTCCCTCACCCCCAGGACAGCCCTGGTGAATGACTATGGACTATGGGGAATTGCCTTCCATCCCTAATTTAATGGACCGCTTGACTGTTTGTTTGGGAACTGTTGTTAGTGGAACTGGGGGATATTTGCTTTTGTCTCTTGACTGGCCGCCATTGAGAATATGTAAGCACCTTGATTGTGAGTCGCTGTTGTTCCAGCAGGGTACCCTGAGAGGCACAGAGAGAGTGGCAGTGCCCTGAGAGCCCTGGCTGTGTCCAGGAAGTGTGGCTGTGCCCACAGAGAGTGGCAGTGCCCTGAGAGCCCTGGCTGAGTCCAGGAAGTCTGGCTGAGCCCTGAAGTTACCCTGGCTGTGCCCAGGAAGTCGGGCTGTTCCCAGAGAGAGTGGCAGTGCCCTGAGAGCCCTGGCTGAGTCCAGGAAGTGTGGCTGAGCCCTGAAGTTACCCTGGCTGTGCCCAGGAAGTCGGGCTGTTCCCAGAGAGAGTGGCAGTGCCCTGAGAGCCCTGGCTGTGTCCAGGAAGTGTGGCTGTTCCTAGAGAGAGTGGCAGTGCCCTGAGAAATCCTAGCTGTGCCCGGGGAAACTAGTGGTACCCTAAGAAGTCCAGGAAGTCTGGCTGTGCCCAGGAGTACTGGTGGTGCCCTGAGAAACCCTGGCTGTGTCCGGGAAGACAGGTGGTACCCTAAGAAGTCCAGGAAGTCTGGCAGTGCCCAGGAGTACTGGTGGTGCCCTGAGAAACCCTGGCTGTGTCCGGGAAGACAGGTGGTACCCTAAGAAGTCCAGGAAGTCTGGCTGTGCCCAGGAGTACTGGTGGTGCCCTGAGAAACCCTGGCTGTGTCCGGGAAGACAGGTGGTACCCTAAGAAGTCCAGGAAGTCTGGCCGTGCCCAGAAGCACTGGTGGTGCCCTGAGAAACCCTGGCTGTGCCCAGAGAGCCTGGCTGTGTCCAGGATATTGCATTCACCCCCAGGCTCCTCGCACAGGTCCCCTCGCGGAAGACGCTTGTCGCGTAGATTGTGAGGCGAGAGCCTGTAGGGGTGGAGTGTGGGGGCGGAGCCCCAGAGAGAAGTTTCCAGGCTCTCGGCCTCACATAGACAGGTGCCTGGCTCAGGTAGTAAATGGCCAACTGTGATTGCATGGCCATCAGCTGTGGCTAGTTGGCCGTCAGCTGTAACCAGTGAGCCATTGGCCACTAATATAACTGCTGTGGCTACGGAGAGGAGAAGGAAGAGAAAGAGAAGAAGGATGGGGCTAGCAAGAAGATGGCGGCTGGGCTGGCAAGCGTGGATGGCGGTTTGCGGACAGTGTGTATCCAGCCTCCAGTGAGAGTATAGTGCCGCCAGAGAGAATAAAGTGGTATGACTCCCCTACCTATGGCTCCGTGGGTGTTCCTTTTTGGCCTCACCATATCCTGCGTTCTAGTATGGGGAGCGGGAGCAGAGACCCCGCAGGCCTCCCTGCATGACAAATGGCGCAGCGAGCAGGGTCCCCCGCATGACAGCCCCCTACTATAGACATTTTAAGTCTCCTTTTCCTTAGTTTCTTAGCTCTTAGCCAGGGCTTTGATTACTCTTCTGATCAGTTTCTGAGTCCTACACTAAAGATGCTCCTAGCCTGAATCACAGGCTGTTTCTCACCCCGGCCTCAGATAACTACTTAAAAGCCTGTGATTTCCCAACACCCTCTAAGCCATTCAGGACCTCAATCTTGGATAATTCCATCCCAGAGACCAAATAGATTTTAACATTCCCCCAGGCCAGTATACTTGTTGACTGTAATCACTGAAGCCTAATGTTCTTTCCAATCCATTCTGGGCCTAACTCCTGGACAATTGATGCCTCTTGAATGACTGGTTGAATGGACACAGGCTCTATAGAGCTAACGGATTTATTAATTAAAATCTATTTTTCCTTATTTAGGGGCCTTGGGGATACAGAGGATACCCCAGCAAGATTGCCAGTCCAACATGTGTTCCAGGCGGATCTCGAGACCCCTTCCTCTCATCTGAGATCAGATAGGGCAAGAGTTCCGTGAATCCCCAATAGGTAGCGACAGCTCTACGCCCCTGCCCAGCAGGAAGCAGATACAGAACAACAGACCTCCTGTCCCTCAAATTCCCATAGAGATTTTATGGGGATCACGTCTCTCAAGGGGAAAACAAGGCAGGCAGTTAGAGATAGGCATCGGGTTTCTGCATTACCACCCAAAAGACCTCCCTTCTCCGCCCAAAACTTCCCTTTCTCACTGTAATTATCTATCCCTAGGAGGAAACAAATGGGTGCAAAATACCCAACTGAATTAAACTGGTCACTCACACCTGTGCAGTACAGGCCACAACTGCCTTCATTTCACCTGGGTCTCATTATACCATTATTATAATATCATACATATGCCTGGAAGTTCATTAATATCATTATAACATACTGAATTCTGGGAAGGAACATGCGCAGTCTAAGACTATGAGGTAATAGCCTCTTGTCAATCACAGGTGTCAATCAAGTGGCCCCACACCAGCAAAGGAACAGCCCATTCTGGAGAAAAAAGGGGATAAAAGCTCCAAGTCTGCCAGTCAGGGCCTTTTGAACCTCTTATTTTGTTTGGCCCGCTCCAAACTCTTTGGAGTGTACTTTTTCTCCTAAAAATGCCACTTGGGGCCCTTGAGCCATTCTCTACTGCTAGAGTCTGCTCCTATTTCCTTGGAGTGTACTATCTCTTCTAATAAACTGCTTTTTCACTACTTTACTTTGGTATTTCATTCAATTCTTTGCTTGAGATGCCAAGGGCCTGGACACCATGCCGAGGAGGGCCCACTCTCCGGTAACAGAGAGACATGAAAAAACATTCTGGGCTGAGACATGTTCATTATTTTGATTGCGGTGATAATTTCATGAGTCTATACATATGTAAAAACTTAACAAAAATATAATCTTTAAATACATCCATTTTATTATATGTCAATTAGAACTCAGTAAAGGTATAACAAAAATTAATTACCTATCATTCTTGGTGATGATATTAGTCTTCTCCTTTTACTTCATTAGAAAGAAACCCATGCAAGTTACAACTGGGTACCAGCTTTTGTATAATGTTCAGAGTATCTTACCACCAGAAAAAGTTCTTTATGTTGCAAACAATAATATAAACAGAACCACTTTAAAATGGAGCCAAAACTGCCATGCCAGGGGAACTGCCTTGCAATTCTTATGCCTCAAATCTTTGAAATGTTAAATGAGGACAAAATAACCTTTGGACTGGGCCTTAGCAACCTTGTGCCTTGCAAAAGAACTGTTTGCAAAAATAAGAAAGCAGTCACTAGACTAAAAATTAAAAACATTGTTTAGGATTAACATCACTATGTTATCTGCACCAATAGAAATACCTTCCTTCTATTGATGTAATTGTTCCCCTTCCCCTTCTCATAAACACCTATTTCTTTGTCTCCTAATCAGAATGCTGTTTGAGCTTCTCTCTGAATCAGTGTGGCCCTAAATACCTATTCTTACTGGGCTTAATAAATACCTGCCTGCTACCTCTCAAAAAAAGAAAAATTAAAAAGAAAGCATCTGTGGAACTTAAGCAAGTTACTAACATCCCTGGGACTCAATTTTCTCAATTTTATGAAAGAGTTGCTTCTACCATGATAAAAGGTTCCTTTCATAATCTCTAATCTTTGAAGTATAAACTACATTCAAGAAGATGGACGAAGTCCAAAACTCTGATCCTTAAATCTTGATGATAAAAGAAAATGTTCTAAGAAAAGGTAGTGCAGCAGCATTATAATTTGACATGCAGACTCTGACTTTGGCACTTGTACCATCAGCTTCTATGGATTCTTTCACTGATTTCTCTATTTGTGAGACATCTTTGAAAGATTAAGCCTGAGCCCAAGCTGACTGGGTCCACCCAGAATAACAATCAACTGGTGGAAGATTCGAAGGATCTGAAGTCCCTGTGTCACTTGAAATGTCCTTTTAGACCTTATTCAATTAGTATAAATTTGTAGTCTCCATGAAGTTGAAATTGATGTGAGCTAAAAAACCAGAATGCTTTAAAATTCTGTTCCAAAAATCCTTCTTGAATGTTTACAGACAATGCTTTCTGGAATTGAAAGAAATGTGAATAATTTTACTAATATTAATCTTATTCTCCAAATAAAATTTTAAAAAACAAACAAATAATACTAGCATTCATTGAATGCTTACTTGGTTCCAGCCACTGTGCTTAATGCTTTGTGTACATTAGATCATTTAATTCTCAAAACTATTCAATATTATTTATTATTTTACAAACAAACAAAAAACCCCCAAGGCATGACTACCAAGAGACTTGCCGAGTGTCACACAGCTAGTGAAGTGCCAGTATTAACTATTCTCACCAAAGTATTCATAGATCATGAATTGAACCTGAGTCATGGGTTTTGATTCTGCTCCATTTCACTTCTAATTTACCGACTGGCCTTCAGGAATTCACTAACCCTGTTCATGTCTTAGTGTCTGCATTTTGAAAATGAAGATAATGATAGTCTTCTAACCCACACACGGAGGACATAAGAAATAAGACACAGTCGGATGGCAAAGAAAACATATTTGCATTGATAGCACCATCTTCTATAAAAAGTTCAAAAACAATTTTATAGATTTGGTATTTATCATTTATAGGTGTATCCCAAATGTCAGCCAAATTAACAATGTTTTTTTAAGATCACCATAATATGGGCTCAACACTTCTATCCCTTTAGGAAGTGGAAAACCCATTCCCTTTTCCACTACCCCACCTTTGCAGAGATATCAATCAATTGGTGTTTTCATGGACACCAGTAGTTCTCATTTCCTATTCTTGCTGAATTCTGAATCTTGCCGTTATCTCATCCCGTGATTATTCTCTTTGCTCTGTCTTACATAAAACAAGGAGGAGCAAAGACTTTTCCTTGATGTCTCCAAAATGATGTGAATTATTTGTGTAGATGACTTCTCTGCAGTTTTAAGGCAACGGGAGAGGGGAGTTACAGTACAAAATCACACAGAAAGCATTTTAAAACTGATTTATTATATAATCCTTTTCTTAAAACTCCTTCAATAGCCCTGCTAGCAAGAATTATTCATCAACCAGCTCTCTTCAGGCTCCAGTCTTCTGTCACATAACTTGAGCACTTCTCCTCTCTAACTAATCCTCTCTTATTTTTCTCTTCCTCACTGAAACCCCCAAATCTGTGATAACTTTTCATGCTTCATACTTTAGCTAATACTTCCATATATTTCCTTCCAGACTATAGTCTTGAGTCCTCATCTTCCACACCATAGGTAATTTCCTTTTCAAAAACATTTGTCTTCCTAAGAGGAATTTAGATGCCATCCACTAACGTACTCATACACTTTTTTAAAATCCCATTTCATTTTTAATGTACTAATAGGTTGCTAATTTGGCGTTACTTGTTTGCTGATATTAAGACAAACCAGAAAGTAAGCATAAGTGATTCTTGGGAAGCCAAAGTCACCATCTCAGGCAACTTATTTATAAAAATAAAATAGCATGAGAGGTATCAGTAATGATCAAAATGATAATAACAACATTCAAAGAGTTTGTCTTAAATGTAAAAAAAAACACACCAAAAAACAGAAAACCCAAACTTCAAAAGCCACTCCAAACAAACAAAAAAAATAACTTCAAAAGTTACTTTGGTAAGTGGAGTACAGCATTAGGAATAGAGACAGTGGAAATGTAATGGCTGTGTGCGATGTCAGAGGGATAGTGGGTGGGGGGAGGGGGGTTCACGCAGTGTGAGGGATATAAATGATAAATGTCTAAGTATTACTTTGTCTTGTGCACCTGAAACTAATAAAAAAAAAGAATAAGCAAGTGTAAAACAAGTGATTATCCACTTATAAAGTTGAAGTAAAGAATTAAATTGCACACACAAAAAAAGTTACTTTAGTAAAAATACTCACTTCCACTGTTTAAAAAAATGAGCTATCATCAAGGAGTGTAAGAATAGTTCCTGGATATGAGAGGCTCTCAAATATGATTACAGTACATCAATGAGTTAATTTATCGTGTGATGAATGCTTAGACAACAGTAATCATGATAAAATAAGGTGCACATGAAGTAAACCAACTCTGCTACACAAAGTAATACGATCAAAGAAAGAAACTAAGATACTATGTAGGATAAAAGCAAAAACAAAAAACAACCACCATTGGAATACAAGAGCTTAGTATTCTCTTTTTAACTACTAACTAATAGGGGCAGTATGAAGCTTTAATTCAAATCTTTGAAACTCACTTCTAGTTTTAAATCCAACACCATCAGCTAGAAATCACAAAATGAAGTAAATTTTGTAAAATAAAATAAAATCTGGTAGAAAGATTTACATGTTTGGTCACAACATTTTAATAAGTGTAATAAAACAGATTAATTATTGACTGCCTACTGTGTACAGCAAAATCTTCAAGAAGATGCCATCGACCCAGACTTTAAAGCATGAATAAAACTAAATTTAGAGTCATGGGCATTCAAGGTGGAGACAGCACAGAAGCAAAGACACAAATGTGCCAGTTACTTTTTGCTCCATCAGAAGATACAAAAAGGATCACCATGAACTGGTAGAATGTAGCTCCTAAAATGAAAAACTGAGGCGTCACTACTCCAATGAAACAAGTGACAGAATGATTAAGTTAAAATAAGTATTTCTTAGGAGTTTTGGTAGAATGGATAAAATGTTCTGAATTTTCTTTTTTATTTGGGGGTGGGGGGTTCAAGGGGCTTAGGGAAAAGGACTGAACACTGAAGCAAATTACCAAGAAATATATGTACATTTAATTTAAACAAATTTACAGGTCAGTCTCATGATATGAGTAATACTATTGTCTAATACAAGTGTCCAGAACACATTTTTCTCTATGTATTTATATTAGTATTTATTATTTCCTTATTATATATGTATTATGTTACTTATCAAATAACCCTAAATACCTAGAACATCTAGACTTAGTATACAAGGAAATAAATAATATCCTTGAGTGGTCTAGTGCCCATTCCAACAAATAATGCATTCACCATACCTCAGATTTTCTGGCTATTTTTCCATTATTGTTCAATTCAAAGATGTTGTTTAGCTACACACTTTGAAGCCAGAACAAACCAGTGCAGGGATTTTTATCTCTAGAAACTCACCTTGGCCATTAGTGCTCTGCCCATCCCCCATATTTTTAAGTAACATGCTAATGTTTGAATATTAAAGTTCACCAAATAATAAAATTTTCTATGAATAACCTAGACACAAATACATACTATAGTAGTAATTCATTATGTTTAATTTAGACCGCATGAGTACCTTACATCAAATTCTAAAAGACATGAAACAATATATGCTGAAAAGATTTAGGTTCTACTTTTTGATATTTTAAGAATGCATTCCTTTCTCTCATGAATTCAAATGTTGTACTTCCTGGGCTCAACTTGTATAAAACTGTCAAGATGATAATCATTTGTTTGATTAGTAATTGTTCTTTTTATTATGTTTGACACATTTTTAAATGTTTCTATTGATTTATTCTTCCTAGCAATTGTATGTGGTGATCAGAATATTTAATACATGACTCTCCTGCTTTGCCTTCAAGGATATGGTATAAGTCATGTTCAAGAATATATTTTTAAAAATCCTTATCGAGATAGTGTTGTGAACGTTGTACATGAAAAAGGTACAAAGTATTTAGCAAATTGGCTCTTGCTCCCTTAAGGAAACTTTTAAAATAATATTTAGAGGAGATAAGATTATCTAAAACACACACACACAACTGAGCAATGAATAGCAATAGACAGAAATTTGGGGACCAGCAAAGGTTTTCATAGTGAGCTCAGAAAAATTAAAAACAGTTTGCTGAACTAAACAAAACCTGTAAAGCAATTAAATGTTTTCTAGGTGGCTCTCAACCACTCTATCCTCTTTTCTCCCTCTTTCTTAGCCTGGAAAGGAAGAGTAGTAGAAATCATGCAGAGATTCTTACACAGTAGTACCTCCTTATCCGTGCTTTCACATTTCATGGTTACAGTTACCTGGGTCAACCATTGCCCAAAAACATTAAATGGAAAATTCCAGAAATAAAAAACTCATAAAATTCAAATTGTAGGACATTCTGAATGGTGTGATGAAATCTCTCACCATCCTACTCCGTCCCACCCAGGACATGAATCTTCCCTTTGTCCAGTCAGCGTATCCACACTGTATGTGCTACCTACCCATTAACCACTTAGTAGCTAGCTGACTTGGTTATCAAATCAACCGTCACTATATCACAGTGCTTGTGTTCAAATAACCCTTATTTTACTTAATAATGGCCCAAAAGTACAAGAGCAGTCATGCTGGCAATTCAGATATGCCAAAGAGAAGCGATAAAGTGCTTCCTTTAAGTGAAGAGGTGAGTATAGTACAATAAGATATTATGAGATAGAGGCCACATTCACATAACTTTTATTAGAGTATATTGCTATAATTGTCCTATTTTATTAGTAGTTATGGTGTTAATCTCTTGCTATGCCTACTTCATAAATTAAACTTTATCATAGGTATGCATGTGTAGAAAAACAACATAATATATGTATAGGTTTTGGTACTATGTGGTTTAAGGCATCCACTGGGGTCTTGGAACACATCCCCACAGATAAGAGGTAGGGGCTACTGTACATTGTGGAAATTGCTCCATCAGCTTTCTAGAAGTTATAGAATTCCAATTATCATCAGGTCTTAATAGGATTTGGAATCAGATTTATCCAAATTTTGTCTAGTTGGCAATTGTGGCAAAATAAACTGGATAATTTTCTGTCTTTCTGAACTACACATTTAAGATTTTGTACCAGAAAATTGAATGCTCTATCAGGTTCTTTTCTAGAAACTTTTCAATTTTCCTCAAAACTTATGACGTTATACCCCCTTCCACTGTAACCCCCACCCTGCCCCCGCACACATCTCCTCCACTCCCACACAACAGTCTCTTTAAATTCCCAGCACATCCCTACCTACAGGACTTTTCCCGGAGAAAGTACATGGCCCACTCCTGAAAAGCCAACTATCTGGCAAACTGACTTTCTCCTCAAATTCTGCTTCTAAACACCCAGAACACCCACCTGGGCAGACATACCCTATATCTTTAGATGAGAAAGATAAATGAGCTCCTTAGAGGGCATTATAAATTGTAAGATAGAAACTGAGGAGGAAAATCAAAGCTCTCAATCCTTTTTACCAGACTAGAAAAATAATGTGTGTGCTTACCTGACGGCGGTGAGCAGTGCTGGCTTTCGGAGCCGACGGAGTTCATCTCGAAGCGGATTTAAACGGTGTGGGACTTGAGAATACCAGCTCCTGCTGCTACTGTCTGACACCACCACCCCTTCAGAGATCTTCTGGCTTTGTGCTGTGGCATTTGCTTCCTGCAAAGATGGTGGATTATAGTTTGATTTTATAAAGGATGGTGAATCTAATGATACTATTTTCCCATGTAAGTTTCATACATGTGACACTGAAATTGGACATGGGCCCTGTGTTCCCATTTGCCCTTTGCACCATTTACCAGGTCCATATATCTCAGGATGAGGGAATCTACATTTTCAGTAATGCTGGATGCTTAAGTAAGTCCTGGGTGAACATAAAGTTTGAATTAGTAACTAGAATTTCAGAACTGGCCAGGCTTACTTTGAAGCTAGGACTTGCAGCTGGCATTGGGCAGTGAGTGATTCAGGAGGTAACTGATGGTAAAAGAAAAACGGAAAACATGAGACTTCCATGCCTATAATTAGCTCCTAACCTCTTTTAAAACACCCCTAATTTCCCTTATGGTGGCTTCTTTTTCCATCCAAAGGGTTTCTGAATGTTAATTTGATTTCATCAGGACACCACTGTGGGAAACTCCAGGGCAAGGGATTTAAGTAGCAGAGGAATCTTATCTGAGCCCCAATCATGCACTGGGGCCTCTGACTGCAAATACCCGAAAAAATGAAAGTGATGGACACAGCTGAGAGTGGATTTAAGAAGAGAAGCTGGAACACTCAAGTCTAAAGACAATTATTAGAGGAGGGAGAAACTTAGAAATCAGTAAGTATAACCTGGGAAGGAGCAGTTGGTAGAAAAGGGGGAGGAGCGGGGTAAGGACATGGAGGAAGAACACGGAGGAGGTGAGAGGAACAAGTGGAACAGGTGTAAACTTCATTGCTTGATTAGAGCTAGGCCCACAGCATAAGCTCAGTTTTGCTGTCATAAGACAACCCACACATCCCAGTAGCTTACAACAATAACATTTATTTCTCCCTCAGGCTACATGTCAAACACAGGTCAGCTGCCATCGGGCAGCTCAATATCTTCAAATCGGATTCAGGCTGACTGACTGAAAGGCCTTAATGGAGGTTTCAGAGGGAGAACAGCACGACACAATCGCAAGCTCAGAGGGACACACTTCCCCTCTGCTCACCTTTTATTTGTCAAAGCAAAGCGACATGACCAAGCTTGGTGTCTATGGAGTAGGAATGTATATTTTGAACAATATATAATTAATCTAATAACATGTTATGACTAAAAGTGTTTTGATCTTCACAATAAGAAAAGATAGATGTCATTTCCCCTTACTTGGCAGTGTTTTTCTTTGTTTGTTTTGGTTTTGTTTCTTTGTTTGTTTGTTTTGGTTTTGTTTCTTTGTTTGTTTGTTTTTAGAGAGTTATAATTCCAAATCTGCTTAACAAAAAGACGGCATGTTTCTGTCAGAGAAATAGCTTTTGGATAAATGAGAAACTGTCACTGAGGCTGAGAAGCAGAACAACAGGATGGTCTGGTAGGTGAAAATTCTGTCAAGTTTTTCCTTCTTACCATGGAGATATAATTCAATGTTGACATACCTTACAGTATGTGTCAGGTCCCATATGTAGTTTTCTTCTGAAGTGTCATTGACAATGCAGTTCAGATACAAAAAATCATATAACACTATTGAGGTGTGTTTTCTGAACTAAGATCAAATCTCTCTTCAGACAAAAAACCAAGTTACAGAGAATGTATAAATAGAAAATAGAGTTTGGGGAAATAATACATATTTCATATGAAGAAAAGCCTTTTTCTACCCATTTCATAAACAGAATAGAGACTACTTGATGTCTGACTCACAGGTGCATACCATATATTTAATTGCAATCATACATGATTAGTTTAAATATTCTGATGTGCAGTGATTTCTACGTAGACTCTTGGGTGGTAATCAGGAAGTTGACTTATTCACCCCTACTTCTCACGCTATAGAGACATTTTTATTTTCAGAAATAATTTTCCCCTTCAGTTGCTGAGATGATCTGGAGTTTCTGAGGCTGTTATGTAAATCCTACATAAGGATTGAGCTTTCCAAACAGGGACTGTTTTGTTTACCATCGTGTCCCAGCACTTAGCACATTTTAGAACACTGTATACACTTAATAAACACTGAATAAATGGTTTAATAGAGAAACACTATGTAAAGTTAAGATAGCCATGAAATACACAACTACATATAAAATGAAAGGCTGTGTTCAAAGTCTAAGATCATTCATTTCCCTCACTCAGAATAAAGCTTATTTCTACAAGACAAAGTACAATAAAGTCTGTATCACATAACTTGTGTAGTAGCATATTTTTACCCCCAAATATCCTGATCAAAGTCAAGAGCCCCAAAGGTGAACTGACTGACTGACTTCTATGCTATGTCTGTAGGAAGGTGCTAAAATTTGATGACTATTATTAGGCTGCCATTCATATGAACAAAAACTATTTTTTCCTTTGATAAGTCAGTAAAATTATGTCTTCTTGATACTAAATGACAAAATGATTGAAAATTAATAGTTAATGCTGGTGAGAGTATGCTGAGAGACTTGCTCTCCTCTATTGCTGGTGTGAGAGGATTTTGCTATAACTTTTCTGGAAAATAATTTGGAAATATATATGAAGAGGCTTAGCATACATAGTCTTTGTTTTTTGACAAAGAGGTTCTACTTCTAAATACTTATATAAAATAAATCATCATAGTTTTGTCAGAGATTAATATTTGAGGATATAAGGATATTGGTTACATAACAATAATGACATTTTTGAAAGAATTTAAATAGTTAATAATAAAAGTCTGCCTAAATAAATTAGGAAATATTCACTCATAGAGTATTATCCATCCCTTGAAATGAAATATTTATACAATATGTACAGGTGGGCTATTGAACCCTAGTTTTTCTACCTTCAAGATCTCTGACCTTGAGCAAATGTCTTATTTAATTTAATTGTGCTCTAATTTTTTAGACAATGTTTGTTTTTGAATTCAGTGTTAATTTTTATCAAAGATACTCATGATAGTAATTCAGATTACCTCTTTCCAATTGCTGTTCCCTAGAGGCAGCCATTTTCAGCCCTTTTAACTGATTCTTGGAATGTTTGCCTCCAGGGGGCTTCCCTTCAAGATGGCAAAGTAGGTAAATGCTGTGTTCGCATCCTCCTATAACCATCTCAAAATTACAACTAAACTACAGAACAACGATCATTGAGAATCACCTGAGGTCTAGCTGAACAGAAGTCCTATAGCTAAGGATATATAGCAGAAGCCTCAAGGTAGGTGGGGGCAGAGATGTGGAATAGACTGGTCTCACACCCATATGTGATGGTCAGATCAGGAGGACTATCTTGGCTGAGGAGAAAGGGGTCCCAGCCACACACCAGTCACCCCAGCCCAGGGTTCCACTGCTGGAAAGAGAAGTTCCCATAACTTCTGGCTGTGAAAACCAGCAGAGACTGTGGCTGAGTGAGACAGAGGGTGCCTGAAGTCCCAAGTGTTCCTCTTAAAGGGCCTGTGCACAGACTTACTTGCTGATGGATTCACTCTCTCTGAACTCCAGCACTGGGAAAGCAGATCGAAAGTCACCAGGGACATACAGGGAAGAACTAAGTTGTCTGTCTCACTTTCGGGTGAGGATTGGATGGGGCAGCTTTCTTCGAGACAGAAGTGCTGGCAGAAAACATTGTTCTTTTGTTGAGCTCTCCCACTATCTGGCCTGCACACTCAGGCAGGCACCATATCTGAGTCTTCATAAACCTGGTTAACACAATTCATCCCATCCTGGTGATTCCCTGAGATGCCCCACTCCACCCAACTTGTGGGCCCACCCAAGCCACTTCCAGTGGCTTTTCCATACAAATGTCCTGCCTTGGCTCATGCTGTGGACTTTCCTAAAAATCTTTCAAAGGTTCAGAAACCCCAAACAAGTAGCACCTTGCCTCAGTGTACCCCATACCTCTTGCTAAGGAGCGCTAAGGCTGACACTGGTGGCAGCTGGCCTCAGTTCACAGCTTAGCTTCTTCCAGGCAACTCCAACCCCAACACATGTGGCAACCATCTGCAGATCACTTTGTAGCTCATACCAAGTGGCCCCTGATGGGACACAGACAGCAGCTGAACTTGGCCTTTATCAAATCACTTTCTAAAGGGCCCCACAACCAACACACCTGGTGGCCAGCTTCAGACCACACCAGAGAATCACTCATCCACCTCCACAAACGACACAACCAAAGGGCAGACTTGGCCCTCCTAAAGGAAATCCTGCTCTATAGGGTCAGCCCCTACACAACACCTCCTCCACTGTAGTCATGGCTAGTCCTCACAACCAACCAGCTTGAGGATCAATTCCTCCCATTAATGTTCAAACAGCAACCAAGGCTCAACTACAACAGAAGGGCACTCACAACCCACACAAGGAACTCACCTAGAGCACCTGGCACAGGTGACCAGAGAGACTGTGCCACTGGGCCCCACCAGACACCTACTACATAAGGCCACTCTACCAAGACTGGGAGACATAGCAGCTCTACCTAATACATAGAAACAAACACAGAAAGGCAGCCAAAATGAGAAGATAAAGAAACATATCTCAAATGAAATCAGAATAAAGCTCCAGAAAAATAACTAAACAAAATGGAGACAAGCAAACTCCCAGATGCAGAGTTCAAGATACTGATTACAAGGATGCTCAATAATCTCAGTGAGAACAAAGAAATAGGAAACATAAAAATGGAGATATAAAATATAAAAAAGAATCAGTCAGAGCTGAAGAGTACAATAACTGAAAGGGACAATACACTAGAGGGAAGCAACAATAGATTAGATGAAGCAGAGAATTGAATCAGCGATTTGGAAGGAAGAGTATCAGAAAATACCCAATCAAAACAGAAAAAAGGAAAAAAAATCCAAAAAAATGAGGAGAGTTTAAGGGGCCTCTGGGAAATATCAAATGTACCAAGATTCCCATTTTAGGTGTGCCAGCAGGAGAGGAGACAAAAAAATTGAAAACCTATTTGAAGAAATAATAATGGAAAACTCACCTAACCTAGTAAAAGAAATACACATGCAAGCCCAAAAAGCACAGAGAGTCCCAAATAAGATGAATCCAAAGAGACCCACACCAAGCCACATCATAATTAAAATGCTAAAGGTTAAAGACAAAGAAAGAATCTTAAAAGCAGCAGGAGAAAAGCAGTTATTAGTAATTACCTATCAGTGAGCTCACATAAGACTGCTGGCTGATTTCTCAACAGAAACTTTGTAGGTCAGAAGAGATTGGCATGAAATATTCAGTGATGAAAAGCAATGATCTACAATCAATATTTCTCTACCCAGCAAATCTATCATTTAGAATTGAAGGACAGATAAAGAGCTTTCCAGACAAGAAAAAGCTAAAGGAGTTCATCACCACCAAGCAGCATTACAAGGAATGTTAGAGGGACTTCTTGAGGAAGAAGGAGGAAGAGGAAGAGGAGGAGGAGGAGAAGAAGAAGAAGAAGCAGAAAGAGAAATAAGATAAAAAAATATGAATAGTAAAATGGCAATAACTACTTATCTATCAACAATTACTTTAAATATAAATGGATGAAATGCTCCAATCAAAAGACATAGCGTGGCTGAATGGATAAGAAAATAAGACTTTTACATGCTGCCTACAGGAGGCTTACTTCAGCTTGAAAGACACAGAGACTGAAAGTAAATTAATGGAAAAGATATTTCATAAAATGAAGAAAAGCTGTGGTAGCAATAATTACAACAGACAAAGTAGACTAAAACAAAGGCTATAACAAGAGACAAAGAAGGATCCAGTAATTACACTTTTAGGTATTTATCCGAAGAAACCCAAAACACTAATTTGAAAAGACATATGCATCCATAAGTTCATTGCAGCATTATTTACAGTAGCCAGGATATGGAAGCAACCTAAGTGTCCATCAATAGATGAATAAAGAAGAAGTGGTACATATATACAATGGGACATTACTCAGCTATAAAGAAGAATGAAATCTTGCCATGTACAACATTGGTGGACTGAGAGGGTGTTATACTAAGTGAAATAAGTCAGACAGAAAAAGACAAATACCATATGATTTTACTTATATGTAGAATCCAAAAAACCAAAACAGAAATAAAATCATAGATACAGAGGACATTTTGATTGTTGCCAGATAGGAGGGGTATTAGCAGTATAGGTGAAGGGGGGAAGGGATTAAGATGGACAAATTGGTAGTTACAAAACAGTCATGGAGATATAAAGTATAATATATGGAATATAGTCAATAATATTGTAATAACTATGTATGGTATCAGATGGGTACTTGATTTATCAGGGTGATCATTTTGCAAGTTATACAAATGTCTAATCACTATGTTGTATATCTGAAGCTAATATAATATTGTATGTCAACTGTAATTGAAAAAAATTATTCAAAAAAAAATTGAAAAACAAAACAAAAAATAAAATAAAATATTTGCCTTTATACTTCCACCACTCTAAAAACAAAAAATGGAACAAGCAAATGAGCTTGATTTTTCAGTTTCAGGCATTATGTATTGACTTCCTACTATGGAAAATTATCATTTATAGCTGTCTTTCACTGCCTCTATCCCCAGCATACATATACACCCTTTTTCTTCCTCCTTTCTTCCAAAAGAGTTTTATCATAATTTTGGTTACATCACTACAATGCATATAGTATTATGACCACATAAGCATGAGATCTTACTGAGTCATAGTGGGTACTATTATTACTTTTTCTTTTCTGTACAAATTTTGGTTTTCCTTATTTGTTTGCTTTTTTAAAAAATGTGGGTGGTGTTATTATTTATTCTTCGCTTCCTATGTATTTGTATTTCTTTTATTTACAAGCACTACCCCAAGTTGTGCAAATCTTCCAATACATACATACACTTTAAGCATCAATTTCATTCTCCTAAAGAAAGTCTCCCAAGTGCCTTCTGACTTCACACATCTGGACTAACTGAAGCTTAGCTGTTGTTTGGGGCTTCTCCTTTCATTCTAGGGATTCATCTTTTGCATGAGATTTCCTTTTTCCCGGATTCAAGATGTCTGCTTTCTTAGTTTTCTTGTTTGTTTTGGCAGAACACAAGTTCCTGAGAAAGTGCACATAGGGGAGGTAAAAATTTTGAAACTGTGTAAGTCTGAAATTTTAAATGTTTTACTCTCATACTTAATTGATTGCTGGGAATAGAATGCTAGCCTAGGAATCATGTATCCTCAGAATTATGAAGGCTTTTTACTCTACTGTCTTCTACCTTCTAGAATTAGTAATAAGAGGCTAACAAAGGCTAACATTTTCTCAGCACTGTGTATCAGTCACAGTTCTGTATGTTTATTATTTCATGAAATTCTCACAACAAACCTGCAAGGTATGTGCTATGTTTAATTTCCATTTTACAGATACGGAAGCTGAGACACAGTGATGCAGTAATTTTCCCAGAGTTATAAAGCTAGTAAGTACAGAGTCTGAGGTTAGTATCCAGGTGTGAGCTAAGTGAAGAGCTCATGCTTTTAAGCTCCATGCCTTACTAACAAATTGATTAGTGATCTTTTCAATCAAACATGAACTTTTAATTTGAATAATTTTGTTATTATTATTACTATTGTTATTTTGTATTCAGTATCCTGAAATTTCACAACGCTGTATCTTGTGGTGGGTCTTTTCTTATTCATTATCGTCAACATACCGTGAGTCATTTCAATCTGGAAATGCTATGCTTCAATTCTAGAAAAGGTTCTTGAATTATTTCTGTATTAGTTTTCTCCCTTCCATTTTCTGTTTCTGTTTCTAGATTTCATGGACTGGTCTGCCGAATTTTCCTGTTCTCTGCCTGTTCTATTTTCCATAGCTTTGCGTTTTTGCTCTGCTCTCCATAAACTTTCCTCAACTTTATTTTCCAGAATTCCTATTGAATTTTTTATTTACGCTATTATACTTTAATATCCAAGAGCTCTCCTTGTGCCCTCTAAATATACTTTTCTAAGGAATTCTGGGTTTTTCCCCTCCATAATTTTATTATCTCATGAATATATCGCATATACTATTTATATTAATATCAGAATATTTTGAGTTTTTAAGAAAAGTTTAATCCAAGTGGTTGTTTCTATTTTCTATTTATTTTGTATTTTATCTGTGTACTATCTGGTGATCATAGGCTATTTATATTAGAAACTTAACTGAAAGCTTTGTGCAGGTGGGTGGAGCTTATTGACTGGGCATCTGTATAATGAAACGGCTGAGATATTTCATTAGGGAATTTTTGATCTCAGTATCTTTCAGTTTTTCTCTTGAGCTAGTACAAGTGTTTCAGACTCCTGTTTGAATAAGAGTCTGGCTGCCAGTATTTTGCAAGGTAAGTAGGTAAAGAGAGCCTCAGTATACACATGGTTTCCAATTCTCCTGCTTTTGAAACAGAACTCACACCCTTAAATGCACTGGTGTCTCTCATTTGAGGGAACCTCTGTTTTATTCTTTCGCTGGACTAAGTCACCAGTATATTGTTGGAGAGGGGTGAGGGCAGAGGTGGGGAAAAGCAGGTACTTCCATGTGTGGGACTCCACATCTGGGGCTTGAACTGGTCCTTTAACATCGTCAATCATTTCTCCAGTTTTTCCAGTTTTCGTCCCCACTAAATCAGTACTACAAAGAATGTTAGAGGGACTTCTTTAAGAAGGAAAAAAAATCAAAATTATGAATAATAACACAGCAATAGCTACATATCTATCAACAATTACTTTCAATGTAAATGAATTAAATGCTCCAATCAAAAGACATAGGAGGGCTGAATGGTAAGAAAACAAAATGCTTACATATGCTGCCTATAAGAGATTCACTTCAGATTGAAAGACACGCACAGATGGATAATAAAGGGATGGAAAAAGATATTTCATGACAATGGAAAAGAAAAAAAGAAAAAAGCTGGGGTAGCAATACGTATAACAGAAAAAATAGACTTTAAAACAAAAGCTATAAGAAGAGACAAAGGAGAAACCAGTAATCCCACTTCAGGGTATTTACCTGAAGAAACTCAAACACTACTTCAAGGGGACATGTGCATCCATGTGTCAATTGTAGCACTGTTTACAATGGCCAAGATGTGGAGGCAAGCCTGGGTGTCTGTCCATGGAAGAATGGAAAAAGAGTAGGTGGTACATATATACATTGGAATATTGCTTAGCCATGGAAGGGAATGGGTTCTTATCATCTGCGGCAGCATGGATGGACCTGGAGGGTATTGTGCTGAGTGGAGTGTGTCAGACAAAGACAGATGCAATGAGATTTTGCTTATATGTGGAATCTAAGAATAAAATTAACAAACAAACAGAAACACACTCATAGACACAAGAGAATATTTCAATGGCTGCCAGATGGGATGGGGTTAGGGGTGTGGGTGAATAAAGGGGGAAGGGATTAAGAAGTACAAATTAGTTGTTACACAGTAGTCATGTAGATAAAGGGTATAGCATAAGGAATATAGTTAATAATATTATAATAACTATGTATGGTGTAAAATGGGTACTACATTTGCTTTGTGACAGATGGGAGGAGGCTGGAGCACAGGGTGAAAAGGTGAAGGGATTAAGGAGTACAAATTGGTAGTTACAAAATAGTCATGGGATGTAAAGTACAGCATAGGGGATATAGTAAATAATATGGTAATAACTATGTATAGTGCAAGGTGGGTACCAGACTAGTCAGGGGATAATTTCTTAAATTATATAAATGTCTAACTGCTATGCTGTACACATGAAGTTAATATAAAATAATATTGAATGTCAATTGTAATTGAAAAATTTGTAAAAATGGGAGGAAAGGGGACGGCAAACAAGAGTGCCAAATTTCCAGGTATAACACAAATAAGTCAAGGGAATGTAATGTACATCGTAGGGAATATAGTGAATAATATTGTGATAGTGTTGTATCATGTGAGATGGTTGCTGGAACTACCATGGTGAACACGTCTTTAGTTATGTAAATATTGAATAACTATAGTATACCCCTGAAACTAATATAACATTGTATGCTATCTGTATTTTAATAAAAATCTTAAAAGAAAGAGTATACTTAGAGGAAACATAAATTGGTAAAAAAAAGTATACACCTTAACAACTGTAACTTTTTAACTTTTACATAGAGGATACAAAATAACTGAAACTCCCAAAAGTAATTATCCTTATCAATTGCCCTGATAGCCATGTCTTCTGTGTCCGGGAACTGGCCGCTCCCACCACATTCCTAGCAGCCTGCAAGCACTCTCCAGGTGCAGGCAGAGATAATGCCTTAGGGGGTGGAAACAGGATAAGCATAAACCGAGCCATTCTATAAGGCTCAGAGTTTCCTGTAACCATGGCTCCCCACAAAACATATAGAGAAAGTTTTGGAATCCATTTGGAGGAAAGATAGCCAGATCTCTCTGCAACTGGAGATGCTTCTGGCAGCTATTCTTCCTGTCCTCCCTCTCTCCCTATACCCAAGATGTCCAGTTTCTCGCTTCTGCTCCTCTTTCTGTATGTCCTCTGCTCTCGTTTCTCTCTCCAGACATGTTTGCTCTGCCTACTTAATGTGTCCACAGCTGAAAATGGCCTCAAGCTTCAGCACAGACCCCTATCCACCTGACACTTTCTGTTCCTCAATTCCATTTTCTCAGGCAAGTTTGGTGGATTGGCCCGACGTGGCAGAGTCCATCCTTGTTTGGTTAGTAAGCCAGGAGGTGGGATCACGAGATCCAGGTGCTGTCCCTTGCAGGCTAAGGGGTGAGGGTTCCATGGAATGATATGCACTGCTAGTGCATATGAGGTACTGCTCATAATATAATCATAAGAGAAAAGAGAAGGAATTAAAATGTACATATGGGATATAACAAAGTTTAGTATATACCTGTGTGTACATGTGTATATATGTACATATATATGCTAAATACTAATATATACACACTCATGAGGTTTTGAGTTAAATGAGACATTGCATGTAAATTATTTAGCATAGTTTGTAAAACATAGTAAATTCAATAAATGTTTTATGTTATCATATTTAAATACAAAGAAAAAGTGCTAGAGGAAAATACACCACAGTACTAATTGTGATTTTTTTTCTAGGTGTAGTTATGGGTGATTTTTATTTTCTTATTTACACTTCTTTCCAATTTTCTATACACTGAACATGTATTTCTTATACAACCAGAAAAATAATTTTGTAAACCTATTGATATAAAAAAATCGATATTTGAAAGTACAGAAGCTGTCTTTAATGTATCTGCCAACTACCGGGCCTTTTATTTATTTGAGAGCTTGAAAAAATTTTCTGAAATAATTATTTCCTTTTTATGTTCTTATTTTTTCCAATTTTAAAAAATTTTATGGTGAGGTAAGGGAACCAGAGAGTGTGTGGACCTGGTGACAGACAGGACTATTTGAAAAGCTTCATTTTTCAGCTGTATATACTAGTATAGTTTCCGAGTTGATAAAGCTTAGAGCAAGCATTCATTTGGATATCAAGAGTAGAAATATATGGAAAAAATGTTTTAAATCTTTATACCAAAATTAGGTATTTTAAAAATATTACAGAATTAATACGTTTAATGAATACAGTTGTCCTTTTTCTCATACTCTGGCACTCGCTATCATGCTGCATGTTATTTTCCTGTTTCAAGATAACCCACCTTGTTTATCTAATTCCAGAATATAATTCAAACTCAGATGCTTACAGCTAGAAAAACAGATTAAATGTCATCTATTTCAGAATCAGAATTTCCAGATGAGAAAGTACAAGGTAAGAAAGTTTCCTTTAAAAAAAACACACACAAAAAAAACCTAATAACAAGCACTGATGTCAGATATAAAACCATAGTTTCAGATTTTAGATTGATACTCTTTCTTCTGCAAGCCTCTCCTACTTCCCTATGTTTTGTTCATCACAAGTTTTCAGATCATTACCTGCCTTGACAAACTAGACTGCTTTTGGAAATGCCTACGTCACAGGTGACCTCTGTAGCACCAGGGATTGCATAGGTTGATCAATATAAAGACTTATTATCAAGTAGATAACCATGGCATTTTAATAAAAGGAAATCACAATCTATACAATTCAGATTATATCTACTTACATAAGTGTGTTCCTGTTGGGGAAAACAAAACACAACAAAGGAAATTCCTACATCATAGCAACTTGTTTTGCTTTCATAAGATTGACACTGTGACTTATCACTCAAGTTTCCTTTTGTGCTGAGCCTCCTAGGAAGGTCAGAACCAAATCATGAGCACTGAAATCACTAGCAAGTATCTTTTGATCTTTTGGCATAGTTTTTTGTTTGTTTGTTTTGTTTTGCAATAACTCTGCCTCCAGGTTCATGGTCTGTTCCTATCTTCATTTCCCCCTTAAATCCATTTCCTTAATCATATCATTTTTACGGACATTGTTTCATAAATAATTTCAAGTGTTTTTATTGAAATAAGGCATTATGTAAACAAACAAGTGAAACAATTTTCATATGCTTTTTTCCCTGCTGGTATAGATATATAAAATTTTTTTAAAAACCTGTTACACTTTATTGGTTAACAAGTTTATTTTCATTCCTTACTCAGCATTCACTTGTAGAGTTTATAAAATAAAATTAAAGATTTTAAGATTTAGGAAGTTATTAACTGTATAAATCAATACTGCCCTTGAATCTCCGTGCAGTTCAGCAGTTCAGTTTCATCCATAAGACATATCTCTTTCTGTAGTTTTTGACAGATATTTGCAATTCAAAGTAGTATACAAAGCTATGTGAACAAAATAGAGAGAGGCATATTACACACACACACACACACACACACACACACACACTCAAAGATGATTTCAATATGCTTAGAACAGGAATTGCATAATTTGTATTTATGCAGGTATCTCACTGAAAAATTAACGGGAGTATCCATAGAAACTTTTGGTTGGTAGTGAATGCTCATATTTGCTCTCATAATAGAGATTTATTAGTAGTTGCTATGTCCATTTACTTATGTCAGCTAATGATAGGAGATAAGGTATGTTACGACATGCAATTTTATTTATAATTATCTGTATTGTGATATGAAGATATGAGAAAATTATGTTTTTAATTCCAGATAATGTGTAATTTTATTGTTCTTAGTGTTAAGAAAACTGATGTATGTTTTATACATGTAATTCCACCATAGCATATTTATATGGGACAACATAATCAGGAATGTGCTCCTATGTAAATCATATGTATATTATATGTTGTTTTTATAGAATATTTTATATTCTATGTCACACTCTGTATTGTTTCATTACCTTTGAAATATTTCCATATTTTACTGAGTCCTCCAAACAGTCCTAGAAGCTTCCTAGTGTAGACCCTACTCCAAATGTGTGAAAACTGAATTCCAGAGAGATCGTGAGACTGAAGGCCGTGGGTAATAAAGTGAAAACGTCAGGACTGGAAGGCAGGTCTCTTTAGTCTCAATCCAGAAGGTTTCTATTGTAAACCACTGAAGCTTCTGAGCTTCTAAAAATCAATACCACCTTCTCTTCTGACTGATACAGAGCTTCTTATGAAGCTGACCTCATCTTGTTCTATCTCTTATTTATATTAAATATCAATAGCTGAGGGAATGGAAAGAGGCTTATGTATCCAGCCATCACTACCAATGTTCCCACATTGTATTTATGTTGGGAGAACACCAGCCCTTTTTTCAAATGTTAAGGTCTGGGCTTTCCTCGAGTCTTCTCAGCCTTGTATATTTAAAACTTGCACAGAGAGTTTCAGTTTGCATAGAGAGAAATTTCAGAAAATTTCCTTTACACATCAAAACATCATGTAATACAATCTAGTTTTGCACATGAGTTTGTGTACAAAGAACACAATTGTTTTGATATAAAGTAGATTTAAAAGCTAAATCAAAAATATGAAGTATATACATTCAGAAAGGAAAATCTATAATGTTAATAGTTATTTCCCTTTGAATTAGAGCACTATATTTGAGATTTTTAAAAGGTCTTTTTAGTCTTTTGAATTTTCCACATCTAGCATCTTAAATTTACATCTAATCAGAACTCTTGAATTTCTTCCTACCCATCACACAAACCAGACATTGACACCCTTCCAGGCTTCCACAAATTATTAATGGCCTCTCCATTCCCCTTTTGCTCAGGCTAAAATCCTAGGAGTCATTCTTGACTGCTCTCTTTAGTTGAGTACACATTGAAGCAAAATGTATCTAAAATTTGACCACTTCTGATAACTTCTACTGCCATCCGCTGAATCATACTTAGATCTTACTTCAAAAGCCACCTAATTGCCTTTCCTGTTTCCACTCTTGCCTATATCTCCCCCACAAGTCAGTTCTCCACAGAGCAGCCAGAACAGCCCGGCAGGGCATGATTCAGACCACATCATTCTGCGCTTCTTCTCCAATGGCTTCCTCAGATCTCCCCCCGGGCTGTAAGAGACCTGGCCCTGGCCCAACTCTCCACCTTTCTACCATTCCCCTCTGGGTCCATTCCTCGGGCCACAGTGGCCTTCTTGCTCATCTTTGAAACTATCATGTTTGTTCCCACCTCCAGGCCTTCAGAGCTGTTAGCGCCTCTGCCTGGCAGACACTTCCCCAGGTCTTTGCAGTGTCTACTTCCTCAGTTCAGTCCTATTTCTGCTCAATGTCATATGTTGGAAAGATTTTCCTGACTCCACCCAAAATATTGTTCCTTCACCCTTGTGTTCTTGTCTGTTTCCTTACCTTGCTTTAGTTTTTCTGATTAGATTTATACTCCTTAATTTCTATGGAATGGGCATTTGTTTACACTCTGCCCTCCCCTCTAAGAGGTTCTCTTCATTGAGCGCAGGGACGTCACTCATTTCTCCATCCCTCATGCTTACAGTAGTCCCTGCTCAATCAATATTTTCTTTCAACTATAGAGTAGTACTTTATAAGTAAAAACGAAATACAAACTTTTGCCTACACATGAATCAAAACCCCAATTTTAGGCTGAGAACGTTCTGCAAAGCACAGGTCTGACCAAGGAAAACAATGAGCTGTCAAGAGAATGGAGGTTAAGTGAAGAAAGTAGAAGTTGAGCTGAGCCTGACCCGAAACAAGGCATTACAGACGCTAGGAGAAAAAGAAATAATGGGAGAAGGAAAATAAGACTGCAATTAAAAATCGAAAGGTCACAGAAGGCCAGTGTCCATGTTACGGGTGACCAAGTGCCAGAGAGGACCAAATTCTATAACCGACTGTGGAGAGGGGCTTGGTATCGGGGACAGTGCTTCCAAGGTTATTACTCTGTAATAGAGCTCTCTGGTGCCTTTAATGATGACAGAAGTCATTCTGCTGAAAGGTTAGCTGCAGAGGGTACCTGAGATGGAAAGTGAACAGCAAAGAGCATGACATGATATAGCTTAAATCTATTATAGTAACTGCACTCGCAGAAGACTGAAATGTTCATTGGGTAGAGATTGTAAATACATCAGGCACCTGAGACAGGGGCCCAACTGTTTTCAATGATCAAGTTTGCTGGGATCTAAAATGAGGTTAAATCTAAAGTATCAGCAAAAATAAAATATTCAAAGAAAGGTAGAACTAGTGAAGGGAGGAAAACAATACATGCATATGCAGATTGAGTTGACCATCCCTACGAAAATGGTGTTGTGACAGGAAAACCAGAAGGAATCTGAACATGGAATCAGAAATATTGTATTTCACACACACACACACACACACACACACACATACACACACTCACTTACAACATGACACAGGTGAACATGTCTACATGGAACCCACTTAAGGTCTCTTGCCAACTATTTGGCAGCACTATGGATTCAAAACCAGAATCCTGGAGTCTAGGTCATGTCAGATCTCAAAGTAGTTGAGTCATCTTATGTGAGTCATTGTACTTCTCTAAGCTTCACTTTTCCATGTGTAAAGTAAGAGGATTTAACTAGATGATTCCTAAAGCCCACTCCAATTCTAACAATTCCTATCAAACTATCTACATTGATCTGAGCTAGGTGAAGTAAATCACATATGTAATGCAGCTCCTAAAGACTGACTAATTCTCTTATTTTGCTTATAGTTAATCAAATACTATTCATTCATCATCCATCTACCCTTCACGCAACAAACATTTATTGAGTAACTACTATATGCCAAGCATCATTCTAGGCCTAAATTTCAGCAAGATCCCTGTCCTTGAAGAACTCAATAATAATCCTCTACCAAAGGGTCTGGCACTGTAGTTTTTAAAGGTTAATTTGTTTTCAAAACTCATTTGGTGAACAGAGATAGGTTTGTTCATTTGCCAACATGCAAATTTCTATATATACATGTTTGCCTCTGTGTTCTCTTTTAAATCACATTGGAATTTTATGCACAAAATTTGTATATATGTATACGAGTTATGACAATTAAGTTCGTGAAATTGTTGCTACCATGTTGCTAACCTTTTTTTGATATCAGAGGGATTATTCATTATGAATTTGTATCAACTGGACAGTTAACCACATTTACTATTTGGAAGTGCTGAAAAGGCTGCATGAAAAAGTTAGACTCCTGAACTTTTCGCCAACAATTCATGGCTCTTGCATCACAACAATGCACCAGCTCACACAGCACTGTCTTTGAGGGAGTTTTTAGCCAGTAAACAAATAACTGTATTGGAACACCCTCCCTACTCACCTGTTCTGGCCCCCAATGACTTCTTTCTTTACCCAAAGATAAAGGAAACATGGAAAGGAAGACATGTTGATGACGTTCAGGACATCAGGGGTAATACGATGACAGCTCTAATGGCCATTCCAGAAAGAGTTCCAAAATTGCTTTGAAGGGTGGACTAGGCACTGGCGTCTGTGCATAGCTTCCCAAGGGGAGTACTTTCAAGGTGACCACAGTGATATTCAGCAATGAGGTATGTAGTACTTTTTCTAAGATGAGTTCACAAACTTAATTGTCTGACCTTGTATATATAAACATATATACATATACAAGTATATATAATATAGAGAGGGTGCCAGAAAATGTATATACATTTAAAAAAAGAAAGAAACTATTAAAATTGTAATTGAATGAATGATGCTAGCATTCATTCAATTAACGCTATCTCTTGAGTGAACGTCATATTACACATCACTGCCATAATTCAATTCAACTTTGAAAAGTAATACATAGATAACATCTTTTAAAATGTGTACTTTTTTTGGCACTCTTGGTATATATATAAACACACACATATACACATGTATATTCAAAGGTCTATATATATATACATATGTATATATATATACTTTATATACACACATATATGTAGATATATAGATGTATATACCTCTGAATTAGAGCATTATATTTGAGATTTTAAAAAAGTCTTTTTAGTCTTTTGAATTTTCCAAATCCAGCATCTCAAATTTACATCTAATCAGAACTCTTGAATTTCTTCCTACCCATCAACCAAACCAGACATTGACACCCTTCCAGGCTTCCACAAATTATTAATGGCTTCTCCATTCCCCTTTTGCTCAGGCTAAAATCCTAGTAGTCATTCTTGACTGTTCTCTTTAGTTGAGTACACATTAAAGCAAAATGTATCTAAAATTTGACCACTTCTGATAACTTCTACTGCCATCCGCTGAATCATACTTAGATCTTACTTCAAAAGCCACCTAATTGGCTTTCCTGTTTCCACTCTTGCCTTATGTCCCCCACAAGTCAGTTCTCCACAGAGCAGCCAGAACAGCCCGGCAGGGCATGATTCAGACCACATCATTCTGCTCTTTTTCTCCAATGGCTTCCTTCCCCCGGGAGATCTCCCCCCGGCTGTAAGAGACCTGGCCCTGGTACAAAGTATATACGCACACGTATGCATGCCCATGCTTCTCCAAGCCCCTGAAGTTTGTTACTCGCACTGATAAACAGTATTTATAGCTCAGTCCCACTGATGTATTCACAGGACTCTAGCCCCCATTAGTTTCCACAGTTGCCCACAGAAGAAGGAATACTATTGCTCGTGCAAGCAATTGTGAGAAGCCACTGGGTCCTCACTGAGGTGAGCCCGCTGGATGTTCTCCCTCTCAGGGAGTTCAGTTGTGCGTTGGCCTCTCGTAAGTCTTTTCATTTCCGACACTGAGGCCCATTTATTAGAGAATGAATTCATTTATCATTCCCTCCTCCTCTTGAGGACGGTCCACATCACTTGGGGCTTTATTAACAGTCCTCTCTGGCAATTCGTCATCTCATTCTTCTGATTTACCACCTACCCCGGGCATTCACTCAGTCAATTTTATTAGAACTTTATGTGTCGTTTTGAAGCTTTTATTATCAGAAAAATAATTGACTCATAAATATCCAAACAAGACTATTTTGGCTATGGAATGTATGCTTCCTTTTTTAAGAAATGAACAAAGAAACCCAAAAGAGCCTTTGTTCTTTAACACAACCACCGTCTGCTAAATCAAAAACTCACACTAAGAGCCAGATGGTCATTTCCTCCTGCTCTGTCCTATCTAGTAATCTAGAGATTTGTGGTTTTAGAAAGAGAAATCTAAAATTTTAAACAAACAAACAAAAATCATTATTATTTGTTTCATTTAAAAAATAAAAATATACGAACACCAGATAATAGATGAATGACTATTCCAATATAAATGGTAGTTTTCTTATCATTCTGTGAGGTACATACAATACTACTCCCCAGGGGCAGATGTGGGCATGTACTGCTCAGCTCTGCTTCCAGATGCAGGGGATGTGTCAGCACACAGCCTCAGTCCATTGGTCCTGCAGGATTCGGCTCAGATACAGGAGCCAGAGTGCTTCTCTCCTCAGAGCTTCCCCCATCCAATGACTGGACAAGGCAGGAGTACAAGTGGGAGTCACTCTGAAGAGCTCATGTCCCCTAGGAATTAGTGTTTGGGTTGTGCTACCAGGTAAGCTGTGGAGAAGAGCAGATTTGGTAGCCAAGGGTGAGGGGACTCTGGAAAGTTGAGTGGAGGAGGGTGACAGTGAGAACTGGTTGTTGCCTTGAGGCCAAATTTGGCTGTGGCAGCTACAGCTTGTCCTGCTAACATCCCTTTTTCTCTCAGCAAAAGAGGTCTATCAGAATCCCAGAGGATCTGCTGCCAAAACTCGTGGAGAAGGAGATCCAGGGAGTACAAGGGATGACCTGTGGTAGACAAGAGATGCGCTGCCACAATCCTTCCTCAGGGAACACATTTCTGCTCAGTCACAGGAAGCAGCTGAGAGCAGACAGCCTCCGATTATTGGCTCTGAGTTTAACCTCAACTGCAGAGAGCCAGGGCCTCACTCTTCCAGGTGGCTGGCAGCCAATGACTAAGCAAAGTGGGCGTATAGGAACCTGCCCATTTTGGCCCAGTGCAGAATTCCTCTGATGGTCAGCACTTGCTTTGGAGCTCCCGTAAGCCTGGCAGAGGTCTGGCCAGCTGTGCTTCGTGATCTGAAATCTCCCCTTCTCCAGCCTTGCTCCCTCCCCCTTCCCTTTCTCTCATAAACGTTTTCCTTGTCTAATTCCATCTCACAATCTGCTTTCTGGGAACACAACGTGTGGCACTTGCCCCCTCTCCATTCACATGTAACAGTGCCTCTTACTTTGCCTCTTCACCACTTATGCCAGTGGGACGAGGAATGGTCAGGGTGGCCAACAGCACAGAGATCTGATGATCAGAGTACGCAGGAATGGGAAGGGGCAAGAGTGAAATTATTTTTGTGCTTTTTCACTTCTCAGTTCCCAGATACAGGTACCATCATGAACGGCTTAGGAGATGTTGATGGTCTGACATACACATACACCTGCTTCTTAGGGTAATGGACAAATCTTTAAGAAACTGATCCACTTTTAAATGTTCTGAGGGTACTGCTCGGTGAAAGGAATTTTTACAGTGGCTCCTTTACTGAATAAAATAATGGCCTTTTAATCTATCTGTTTTATAAATACAGAATGTCATATGTCATACATACATATATGTATATAATAGTTAAGAAAAACTACAGCAGCTTTCTGATTAATGCTATCAGTTTTGGGAGGAGGTAAGAAAACTACTTTTACCATTATCCAAAAATGTATTTTTAAAAATATGTCTGGATCTCTGCTTAGTATCTTCACATTGAAGATAAACATTTCTTCCTCTTCTCCAACCTCTTACCCTCCCACTCCCATACCTGTTCTTGGTGTTTACTCTCTAGTTGAGCTTAGCCCCGCCCCATGGCCTGACACACAGAATTCTGGAGACTGGCTTAGAGTGCTGGCTTTGCCCAGGACGTGGGTGAGGACCAGGGGTCAGGCCAGGTGGTCCAGGCTCTTTTAGTGTAGCTGATGACCATGCAGATGGGGCACAGTGTCTTTCCTCTGGGGCTTTTCCAGATCTATACAGAAGATTCCAAATGAGGGCTGAAGAGGCTGATCTCTCCATGTTCGTTTCTTCATCTGTTCATAGAGGACCTTCATGGGCTCAGGCTTGCCGTGAAGGTTAACTGAGATGGAACCATGAGAAGGCACAGGACGATGCCTGACACACCAACGCTGCCCAAAAAGTGTGTGTGTGTTCACATAGCTGTTCATTTATTCCGGGCCTTCTGTCAGGAATGTGTGACGATATGATGCATGCTCCTAGCTAGCAGGGTCAAAGGAGAGGAAACCCTTTAGGACACAGGATTTTCTTATGGACTTAAGCTGCTTTTTCTTCACTGCTCTGCTCAAAAACTGCCCCTCCCACCCTTGTTCCCGGTGATTCCAAGCTCGCCATTATAACTCCAAGGTGCTTCCAGTTTTAAGGGGATGAGAAAAAGTATTCAAATAGAGCATCCTATCTTTAATGGAAACAAACCACAAAAACAAAAAAACCTTCGTACCCTCTGAGAGTTTGGATGGCACCTATGATAATCAAATACACAACATAAAATGCCACTGGTTTGCAAAATCTAGTATTTGTATTTGCCATTTATTGATTATTTACTCTATGCCAGGCACTGGCACGTTATACATGTATACATTCTTTAAATTCATCTGCCTTATAACCCCGTGAGGTAGAGAAATTAATGCTAGAGCAGTGACGTAGCTAGCACGAGGTCACACAAGCCAGCTGTCAATTTACTGCAACACTAATGCAGTTGAGGGTTTAGCCCCTTCACTTGCATGGGTCCCTTCGAAGGCCCTGTAGGAAGCCCTAGCATTGTGTTCACACGGTCATGTTTTTTCATGTTTGTTTGTTTGTTTGTTTGTTTGTTTTTCATCTGCAAAAGCAAGAGATTTGAACAGAAATCAGTTACGACTGTTTTCTTTTTCCACGACAGCTTCCTTGCCATCCCATTCGCCCTCATGGCACCGGAGCAGCCATGAACATTTTGGGGAGCTGAATAAGGGCACATAGAGGTGGGGATACATTTAATTTGGGTGTAGTGGTATCTTGTGTTTGCTTAAGCTATTGTTAACCACCCTACTGTAGGTAATCACTGATAGGTGAGGACTTGCTATTGCCGTTTTCTTGTTTTCTGCTTTGCAGTTTGGTTTTCATCCTCGTCTTCCTCTTGCTGTCTTCCTTTGGTATTTGATGATTTTTCATAGTGATTTGCTTTGTCTAGTTTCTCTTTATTGTCTGTTGTCTATTACAGGTGTTTTCTCTGTGGTTAGCTCAAGGCTTACATACAACATCTCATGGTTATAACTTTCTATTTTAAGTAGATGACAGTATAGCTTCCATTGCACTACAGACATTCACAATGTTGGTAAGAGCTGCTGGCTCCTCCTACTCATTCTCCCCCACGGGGCAAAGTCATGGTGCCAGGCTCAGGGGCACGGGTGTCCAGGTTGTGACACCAGAACTGAGGGAGAGTAGGTTGAGGGAAGGAAGGGTGTGGCACCTCTGGTCCCAGGGGACACAGCGACAGCCCTGCTTAGGGGCACACAGTGGTGAGAACCCTGGACAGTTCTATCATCTGAGGTCAGCTGGAGTCCTGGGTGGCAAGAGCTATGGGTGTGCGTGATGGTGGTGAGGGCTGCTGGGGTCCTCAGTCGTGAAGGCTTCTGGGGTCCTTCTGGTTTCCTTTCCCCCCAGGGGTGGAGGCTGCAGCAAGTGGATCCCTCTTGGAGCCGAGCTGTGCTGGGCTGGGGGATGGGGCAATGTACACAAAAAAAGTCCCACGTTTTTCTATGAAACCATCTTCAGCTTTTGTGCTCCATTGGGTTGCTACAGCTTCTTGTTTGTATCCTGGGACTTTCCCAAGCTATTTTCACTGGTGGGTAGCCATATAATTGTTGTTTTTGTGGAGTACGAGGGCTAGGACGTTACAGTCTGCCATCGTGCTGTTACTCCCTGTACTAGTTTTCTTAAAGTCGGCTTCTAATATCAGATCAACCTCCACAGCTAGAAAGTGACAGAGCCAGGATTCAAACCTAAGTCTGTCTGATTTCAAAGCTACTCCTAGCTATATTTTTTTTTCTTTTATTTATAGCTTAGATCTACTCCTCCTGTATCTCTTCCATGATCCTTTGTCGTCTTTCTATTGAAACCCATACTCTGTTGCCAGGAAACATTATTGAGTCACTCTTTTTTACCTTCTCACAAAAAATGAGACCCTGATTCCGTGCTAACAATTCCATTTCCCTGACAATTCTCTCCTCTGAAGGCAAACCCTTATGCATTTGTCAAAATTCTCCAAACAAGGATAACTAGGTCCTGCTCCCTATCAGCAGCCCCAGACCCAGCTAACCTCCAGAATGACCTCGCACCTTCTTCAGATATTTTAGTGCTTGTTCTTTACAGCTACATTCCTTAGTAGTTGTAGCATCTTCCCAACACTGGTGTCACAGTTCCTTGGCCTTCTAAATATATATGGCTTTTACCTTGACTCCATTTGGGCCACCCACAGGCACGACTACATCCTGAAACATGGCAACCCTCAGAATTGTTCTACATCCCAGATCTATGAAACCAGAATGTCCCTTCTCCCACCCGAGGCTCTTTTTCATTCTTCATTATCCTGAAGCTACCAATTACCTTCTCAAAGAGCAATAAGCTGGTTCATTTTGTTCCACATTGGGTTCTTGTTGTCTCAAATCTATTAAATCTTAAATCTACTTGGTATTTTTTTAAAATGATCTACATTTGTTGACCTATGACATTTACCAAAGAACCTTTTCTCTATCTTTTTCTTGCTCCTCAAAGACTAGCCTACTGGTATTCACTTTCTAAATAAATCTTTAGCTCCTACTTTATAGAAAACATTGAAGGCAACTGGCCATGTGATCTTCTCTCTCTTTTTCAACAGCTTGGCTTCAGGTGCTCTTATTTGTCCCATCCATCTCAGAGGAAGAGATTCTTTGTCAAGGCATCCCTTCAAGTGTGGCCTCCATTGCATCCTGTGTCATCCCCCTCTTTTTGACACCAGGCTCCATCTATTATTTTTATATTTTCCCTGCTCTTTTCCCTGGATTATTCCCCTATGTCTACATTGTGCTATTTATCATTCATTTGAAATAAGGAACCAACTCTCAGCGGCATCCCATAGGACTGAAGGTATATCCTGGACTTCAAGGATGTCAATCTTTCCATCATAATTAAACATCAGGGAGGATACAAAGCTATTACGGGAGACTTCACCAAGGTTCCAGAGTGCAGAGAAATAGAGGGCCCTGTCCAATCTAAGGTAACTTACATTGGATAAATAGGAATTTATCCAAAGTTGGGATGATTATCCCTACCAATTTTAAGGTTTCAGGACATAGCGTTGGGTAGTCAGGAAAGAGGATGCTAAATCTACTACAGAATTTCCTAGATGAGGAAGATTATTGGTGACTGTCCTGGACCTCAACCAAGGTACATAAACCCCTTTGGAGAAGAAAGCAGGTGTAGGAATAGGAGCCACACTACGCACAGGTGTCTCAGTCTTGGAAGAACACTTACCCCTCCATGCATAATTTTCAAAAGCTGCACAACTGGAAGCATATTTGAGATTCAGCTAGTCCACAGGTGCACAATAACCTATGGGTTATATTCTGCCCACAGTTGAGAAGCATTCTTCATCCCATGCTGTTTTTCATTAAAGTTGTACCAAAAATCTGTACATTGAAATCTGAAGAATTAACATAATTGGCAGGTTTTTGTTCTCAGGAAATATAGGGAGATTTAACTGCCCATGGCTGAAATTTCAGCATGGCAACCACGGGCTGGATCTGAGCAATGGCTGCCCCTTCAGATGGGGTACGTGCTCTTTACTTCGCCACCGTCTCTATCATTCATTCAGGAGGCATCGACATCTGAACTTCCAACTTCTGACTTAGTCCCATCTCCCAGTATTGCAAATGATGACATTGGGACCAAGAGATTTTTGTGGTGTCTCCAAGGTCACATAGTCAGAGATAGTGCTACACCTGCTTCCACAGTACAACGTTGCTTCACAAAGCTTTTTTAGCCGAACATTTTTGATGTGCAGAAGCAATGAGCCTAATGGTTGTAAAAAATGCAGGTAAGACTCTTTGCCATTATTAGCTTTCAAACTATCCTTTCGGAAAAATGCAACTCACTCAGGAAGTCTTGTCACTGGCAGATCAATAGCTCTGACCTACTTGATTATGTAACTTGCAATCATGTTTCCATTATAAAACTCATTACCTAGTACAGCAAGAAAAAAAAAATCCTCACTTATCTTTCTTAGAATCTTTTCTCAAACTATATACGACGAAGGTCAGGGTTTATTACTAGTTTATAGCAACTTTTCTGGCTTTCAATCAAGCAAAGAAAAAATGTGAGAGGCTGTAACTCTGATTTTACAATTTATTCTCATATCAAATACCCTGGATTGACATTTAGACAGCTTTATCTATGCCATATCCTGGGAATCCTTTATTTCTTCAGCATCTATACACGTATTATTTGTTGCTGTCATGAGAAGTGAAAAGAAGGGCTACTTCTCCATTCAAAACCATGGCACAGGATTCTTCCTCCCTTCTGCCTCCTCCTCTCCTTTCCCTTCCTTCCCTTCTTCTCTCCTCTCCTTCTTTCCCTTCCCCTTCCATGCATTTCTTTTCCTGTCCCTCTTTTCCTTCTTGTTCTTCTCTTTCCCCCTTTCCTTCTTTAATTATTTATTGGTTCCTTGCTGCATACTAGTCGTTTCCAAGAAAATTTGAGTTGAAAGGAGATAGACAAAGAGCAAGGTCAGATAAGTGATACATGTGTGACTGTATACCTGATTAAACAGAGGTAAGAGCCATTCGTAGCAGACACACTCGGACACACTCAGAGCTCCACCCCTGTTCTCTCAGATCCCCTTGCCATGCGTCAGCTTGACTTTCAAAGCCAGCACTGGCATCTTTGTTGGGGGGTTGCCCTCGGGCTCCCAGCACCCTTGATGCCTATGTGTCCAGGCCAGAAGTGCCTGGACGGGTACAGGGGTAGTTTGTGACCAGTGCTAATCAGTGTAGGAATAAAAATACCCAGATTCCACCTTTTTGGGTGGGATATTCCTGAGTACTAAGCTTTGCACAGTTTTCCAGAGTTTCCCTGTGGGATAGTAATGACCAGTTACCCACTACAATAGTTGACTTAATAACATATCCGTTAAAGGCTTCCTTCCCTCCCCTGATTGCTTCCTCCCTTATCTATACATGGTCCTTGCACCTCTCAGAAGACTGCTTGACTCAAATCCTATCTCAGAGTCTGCTTTGGGGGAGGGGGGGGAATCCAGACTAAGATAGGGGAACACATGACGTCCAGAACCTCTTGTCTAATGGGGAACAGACAAATAATTATAAGACTAAAGTCATATGAAAAACTTAGGAGAAAATTCTTTCTGGCAGAGTTAGATAAGGTGTCAATTCAGGAGGTGACATTTGAACTAGGTCTTAAAAAATTACTAAAAGTTTTATAAGTAGAGGTGATGAGAGGCAATAATACTGCAGTTAAACACTTTTCATCTATTTTCTCCTTTAATTCTCACAAAGGTTTTATAGAATATGTGCATATTAATATCCTAATTTTTACAAATGAGGAAAGAGGGATTTGAAGAGATTAACCAATTTACATAGTTTATGCTGCCTGTAAATGGTAGGGGTAAGAGTTAAACCCAGTACCACATGGCTCCAGAGTCATAGTTCTTCACGACACTATCCTACTTGGGAGAAAGAAAATGGGTTTTCAAGGCAGACAAATCGGAGCTTGAATCCTCTTCATATCAGTTGTGGGTCCTTGAGGGACAATTAACCTCTAAATGTTTTCTATACTTAAATTGGAGATAATTACTCTGAAGAAGGTTTTATAAGGTTTAAATATGACATGTAAAGTACCTACTACAATGCTTGTCGTAAGCAGGCACTTGTAAATAGAGCAGCACGTGTCATGACTGTAATATGATTATTATGGGCAGATGAAACGACTCATAAAAATTTTGTGCGTGTCTGAACACCAGCTCCTCTTACCCCACAGCATGGTAATTCAGTGTCTTACAATGTAGTTTCCATGAAGTAAAGTGGTGAGAAATGAGGGTACAATGGAACTTGAGAACCTGATATTTAGAAAATACGTATGTCAGGCTAAGGAGGTTGACTTTATCTTGCAGGGAGCCATCAAAGGTTTGTATGCACGGGTGCAGATGACATGTTTAGACCTGCATTTTACAGTTAAGTAAGTTGATTATGTTGCTTGCAATTGTGTAATTTAATGTGTTAAGATGTGTGGTGGGTTTTTTGAGGGAGGGATAACATGAGTCACTAAGAATGACAGTTTGGAGAACTGTGGGTCTAGAGGGGGGAGGAAGGCCTTTAGGAAGCTTGTGAGGTCTGCTGTAGGATTTTCCCCATTCTCAGTGCTCTCCAACATTTTAATAACAAAATTATTGTGTGAGTCAATACAAAGATAATGTATGGGGGGAAGGGGCGGGAGAGAAACAGAGAGACAGAGAGAAGGCCCCTTGAAACAGCTGCCTCCCTTCTCCACTCAGCACCACTCAACTTCAATGCCCTCAGACTTGCCGTGTGTAGACACTGATGGTCTACACACTTGGGTTCCACAACAGGGAATAAACATTTTAGGGAATATGCTTCATTTTACCCACAGATCTCTGTGCTTGAATCTTTTTGTGGACTATGAATCTTTGGTTTAACCCACTTATAACATCTCCTCAGAATGTGGCCTTGGCTGGGTCAGGAGAGTGTTTCATGAGCCTCAGTTTGTTCATCTGTAAGTGTGCTATAATAACTTTCTGCTCTCCCCGTATTAAATGCAACCTAAATGTATATATTGCAGGTCACTATACAAACATCTTGCTTAGTGAGATGAAACTGCTTTTTCACCCCAATCAAGGGAACCTTCTTCCATTTAATAATTATTTCTGTAAGATGTATTTGTTCATAAAAGTAAAATCACTATTCAGTCAAATCATTTCTTTACTTAAAAGGTGCAATTACTATTTTCATAATTAATGTTGTGGCAGAAGTCTAAAAAGGGTCATAAAAATCATATAATTCAACTCCACCTTAATTTAACATGTTTTTTAATATGGGTTTTAGAAAACAAGTCATTTAATATTGGATTATTTGAACCATGAATTTTCCAAATTCGGTACCTGTCCATATCTGGCTTTATTACTTCACTTTGTCAAAGTTATTTCTTCAAGTTATTTCTACTTATTATGTTTCTTCTCACAGCCATAATAAGTAGAGTAGCAACTTCATCTGATTCATTTAGTTCTCCTCCAGTTTATATCACTCTCCATCGCTATCAAATGCTGGATTCTTTCAGCTCCAATGTGCAAAAGGAGATGAATTTCTGACCAGAGAGCTTTTACTTGCACTGTTCCATCCTAACCTATCAGAACTCTTTCTTTCTTTCAAGGCACTGCCTAAAATATTAGTGGAAACTGGGTGTGTGGGAAATATGGAACTCTGTACTGTCTTCACAACTTTTCTGTAAATCTAAACTTAAAAAGTTTATTTTAAAAAATGTGATGATTCCAATTTGAAAAATAGTGTGTGCAAAATTTAGATGTGGATGCTAGCCAAGAAAGAGGGACAGAGGGCGAAAAGGAGGGAGGGAGGGAGGGAGGGAGGGAGGAGGGAAGTAGAGGGGGAGAGAGAGAGAGAGAGAGAGAGAGAGAGAGAGAGAGAGAGAGAACAAGCAGGGAAGGTAAAGGAGGCTTAGCTAGCCTAGAAGTGAATACCGGAAAGTAGTCCAGTTAGTACAACTATAATCTGGGTGGCCAAGGTTTTAACTAAGGAAATCAATATATAGCTATGGTAGCGAATCTCCAATTATCCATATCTTCTGGTATTCACACTCTTATGTAACACCCCACTTCACCCCTTTAAATCAGGACTGTGCCGGAGTGACCAATAGAATATGGTAGAAATCGGGGGGTGGAACCTCCACGGCTAGTTCATAAACAGCATTGCAGTGTTTACCTTGGTTGCTTGGACCACTCACTCCAGGAAAGCTAGCCACTATACCATGAGCATCCTCAAGCAGCTCTGTGGGAAAGTCTTCACAGAAAGAAGCTGAAGCCCCCAGGCTGGGACCATCCTGGTAGCTACGCCATTGAGCCTCTTGGATCCTTCACTTCCTTCAGGCGACTGCTGCCTGAGAGACTCTAAGCAAGAGTGGCCCAGCTGAGCCTGTTCTTAACATCTTGATTCACAGAAACAATGAAAAACAGTAAATCATCACTGTTGTTTTAAGCTGTTAAGTTTGGGGGGAATTTATATGCAGCAAGAACTAGCTAAAACACTAATATTTATTGAGTGTCTACTATGTTCCAGGAATTCTGCCAGGTGCTTTGGAAAACATTATTTCTATGCCTAATCTTTTGACATAGGTATACTTACGAGTATGTCCATTTTACAAATTAAAAAAAAAAAAGCAAAACCAAGATAATTTAGGTTACTTGCTTGTAAACAATAAAGTTTTGAAGGGGCCTGACTCCAATCCAGTGTTCCTTTCACCAAGTAAGGTTTGATGGTGAAAACAGAATGAAGAGAGGTTGGGAGGGCAGAACCGGTTAAGGCATCATCGCAAAGACTTCATAAAATACTATCCATTTGGTTGGGTAGTGGAGTGGGAAGTAACAGAACTACAAGGGAAGGAAGAAAGTAGGATAAAGGAAGAAAAGTACTACTTAGGTAAGAACGGGTCAAGAGCTTTGAAGCAAAAATGGATTTGCTATGAGAAGAAGCTGGCACCTCAGTGTCAACAAGTAATTTATTACTGAGGGCTCGTAAGTGTCAAGCTCCACTTTGTGAAGGTTAGAAACACGCTGCAAACAGTGTCCTGTAGACAGTAGCCTGACTAGATTGAAGAGGAAAGAAAGCAAAGATAACAATGAATCAGTCGCTGTCTAGACTAGGATGGTGGTTATAAAAATATTTTGAACTGATAATCTCTGTCTCTAAGAAAGTTGTTAATGACCTTAACAGTTTGATCCTTCTTCAAACTTTCCCTAAGAAGGTCTTCTCTGCCTTTCCTTACTAAAGAATTCTCCTTCATATTACTTGTAAACTTCCGGGGGTTCATAAATATTCACATATACAAACTGAATACTGATAGAGTGATATAACTGTATGAGTGAGTCAACACCTGGGAATTTGTTTCCATAATCTCAGTTTGTCAACCAGAAAACAGTTTGTTTTCTCATCTACACAGTAAGGTTTTATAAGTATGACTGATAAGCTCCTTAAGAAAAGAATCTTGGTTTGCATCCAGTAACAAAAATGTTTCCAGTTAAAAAAAGAAAAGGATACAATTGAAAAATAAAAGCTTCTTATATTGAGAATTGTACCATAACCATAATTGGATCTCTGGTTAGAACTTCTTTTTTATACATTATCTTCCTTTAGTTGGTGAGTATCTGAAGACATCAATCTATGTGGTCATGAAAGGATACCAATATATACTTTCACCATTTGGAGAACTGTCCATGTATCTCTTTTTTTTTTTTAAGACTTTCATTCCTTTAATAAAAAAATATTGATTCAGCATCTACTATATGCCGACTGGTCTAGATGTCGGGGAAGTGATAGAAAACAAGACGAACAAAAGTCTTTGCCCTCATGAAGCCCACATTCTAGTAGAGGAAAGAGATGGTAAATAAACGAATGAGTAACATATAATGGTGATAATGGAGAAGATAAAGTAGGAAAGAAAGGATGGGGGTGCTGAGTTCAAGGCAGGATTCCAATTGGTTTTTTTGTTGTTGTTGTAGTTTCAGGTGTACAAAACAATGTAACAGTTAGACATTTCACCCCTAACAAAGTGATAACCCCCCCAATCTACTACCCCTCTGACATCATATACAGCCATTACAATTCCATTGTCTCTATTCCCTATGCTGTACTCCACACATCCCGTGACTATACATATATATATATATATATATAAAATTATAGTTAACATTCATTATTATTCAGCTTCAGCTTCAGGTGTACAGTGCAGCAGTCAGGCACCTACACCGTCTGTGAAGTAGTCTCCCTAATAAGACAAGTATCCATGAAATACCCTATAAAATCTTTATGACATTATTGATTATATTCCCCAAACTGTCTTTCACAACCCCTTGACAATATTGTGAATACCAATTTGTGCTTTCTAATCCCCTCACCTTCTCCCTCATCCCCAGCCGCTCCCAACTATCAACAACTGAAATGCCCATCGGCAGATGACTTGATAAAGAAACTGTGGTACATTTATACAATGGAGTATTATGCAGCCATAAAGAAGAATGAAATCTTACCATCTGCAACAATATGGATGGACCTAGAGAATATTATGCTAAGTGAAATAAGTCAGACAGAGAAAGACAAATACCATATGATCTCACTTATATGTGGAATCTGAAGAACTGAATAAATGAGTAAACTAAATAGAATAGTCTCAGAGATATAGAGGAAAAACTAATGGGTTTTGTTGTTGTTTTTCAAGGTATCTTTTTACCAACTGCTTGAAAATGATCCATGACCTGATCTCAGAAACATTTCTTTGAGCGATATTTTAATTTTTTTGGTATACCATTTGGCTATAATGATTGTAAACTTTAGAATTACTTAACATGATTTTACCTTATCTTTATTTCCTTTATAATATAAGCCCAAAGCTATGAACTGTGTAACTACTCGACTTTCATTGTTAATTAACTGGCCTAAAAAGTCATCAATGCATAAATGTATGTGACTTAGGACAAGTTCAATAAGGAAGCTCTTAGCTTTCTGGGAAATTATAATACCACATAATATTGACAGAATTTTCTCAGTTGGGAAGTATTGTTGGAAACTTACATATAGAGTGAGAAAGTATAAAACTATGAGATTGAAAATACTGTTTAAAATCCTCAGCATTTTTTATGAAAAGTTTGTGACAGAACCAACAGGACCTTTAATTTATAAGCAATAAGTCAAAACAGTTGTATTTATAAAGTTAACAATACCTAATATAAGAAAGAAATCCCATATCTCATAGGCTTAACATGAGACGTTTATTTCTTACTGAGGTAAAATTCTAATTGACAAGTGGCTTTTTCTCCCAAATGGTTCAAGGACCCAGATTCTTTAATCCTGTGGCTCTGTAACTTCAACATGTTGATTCCACGGTCACTGTGCTCATTTGCATCAAACCAGAAGGTAAAAGGGCATGAAAATTACTCATGGGAGGCCTTATGGACCAGTCTTAAAATTACCTACATCACTTCTGAGCTCATTCTATTGGCCAAAGTTCACTAACACAGCCACATCTCACTGCACAGGAGGCTGGGAAGTACAGTCTGCCTGAGTGTCCAGCTAGAAGAGGAAAGATTTGGTAACATCAGCTAACAATTTCTGCCACAACAGCCAACTGCTTTATACTTTTGAATATCGATGCTAGGGTCTAAATAAATAGAAAATTTATATTTACCAATATTTTGGGTGAAAAAAATAGAAAACCACCCACACAAATTTTTCTGAATTCTCTGATTTGTCATTGTCTGGTTGTGGGGAATAAAAATGAGACTTCTCAGATTTTGTATTGATATTGGTGGAATTATCTGGATTTATTCATTTATTTTCGTTTGGTTAAGCCATATATTCACGAGCTCTTTATTTATAAAGTGATTCTCCCACTTTATCATTATTGACCTAAGTAGAACTCAAGAAATTGTTGAGAATTATCTCAATGACTCCAAATTATCTCACTATGTGGATCACTGAAACGCCTCGGTCACGACGGCACCCATACATGATAAATTCATTCTCCTGCACTGTCCTTTTCAAAAAAATACCATGATAGTTTTTTCTTTTCTTTTTGTCTCTTATGCTTTGAAAATTTGTGCTATAATTAAAAACAGCAGCATGCTCTGGTAATGGGGATCATGAGAATGTTCTCAAACAATTTGTTTCTCAGCTCAAGTTTACCATAAGAGCTGTTTTTGGTACAAGGGACTCTCCAGGGAAATCAAGAGAACCTCAAAAACTTGTTGAGGATTTCTAGGTTAAGTGAAATGAGAAGGCTGTGGCAAGTGGATGTGCCACCTGTAATTTGATGAGCAGCTGGAGGCCCCAAAACCAGAAGCAGCTTCCCTATGTATCTGCTAATTGTCCCTACACAAACACACACACACACACACACACACACACACACACACACACACATCATATTTCAACTCAGCCCATCAAAGAGTCAGAACCTCGAATGTTCCATTTCATTAAAATATTAACATTATTGTTCTTTTAAAACTTCATAGACTATTATTTGAAAATAAATTAAAGAAGAAAAATGTGCATTATATTTTATGGTACATAGTTATTTGTCTACTAAGTGACTTGAGTAACAGAAGTGAGTCTTCTCAGACCACCCTGGTCATAAAATACTTCGTCCTTATTAGAGCTGCTACAGGACATCTTGTCATAGCACTCAACTAGCAATTTTCACTTTGTGCTCTACATTAATGAGAATTAAGGAATTTTTCAAAAAGAAACACACAAATCTAATCATCTTAACAAATTAGCTATTTCCAAGTTTTAAAATTTATTTCTCATCCTTATTTACATGTATTTAAGGTCTTGATATTATTGCTGTTGATGTTCTTGTTGATATCTTTTAACGTCTTTTAGTTTCCCACAGAGCCTAGTTTTGAACAGAGTAGGTATTTAATAAATGTTTATTGACAAATATTTATTGAGTTCCTACTATGTGCTAGGCACTATTCTGGATCCTAGGAAATAATGATAAAGGAAACATAAATTCGGCCTCAACTAGCTTATGTTCTAGGGATGGGGTTGGAAAGTTAGACAATAAGATATAAAGATACAACGTAGATAATGAGGTAAGTATGGAGAGTTGAGACTTGAATGATGAGAAGAATGCCGCTGTGTGAAGACCCAGGGTAGAGTGGTTGGTCCCAGCAGAAAACACAATTGCAATAGGTGCAGGTCTGATGTGGTGCAGGTCTGATGTGGTACAGCACAAAGGCCATGGGGGCCAAAATGAGTGAAAGGGAAAGAGGTATGGTGGAAAAGTCAGTAGAGGACTTCGGAGTTCTAGTAGATGATGTTAAGGAATTTACTGAGAAGCCAAAAGAATGTATCAAGCAGAGGAATGGTAAGATCAAATGTATGTTTTGATTACTCTGGTTTCCATGTAGCAGATACATCGAAAGTCAAGAGGAGAAAAGTCTGAGTGGACAGATGAGACTGGTCTCAAACTCGGACTGTGCCAGGGGAGGTATTGAGAAGTGCTTGGACTCAGTATATTTTGGAAGGTGCAGCAACAGGGTTACCATGAATTAAATATGTGCTATGAGGAATAAAGTGGAATAAAAGAAGACTTCTAGGCAGCCAAGTACCATCCAAGAGTGTGGTACCATTTACTATAGTGGAGATGAGTTGGTAATATTCATTCATTCAAACACTTATTAAATGATTACTTTGTGTCAGACACTATGCTAGGCATTGTGGGCAGAAAGACTTGCCTAAGGAATGCTAATCTAAGCAAGAAGTGACAAGGGTTGGCATTAAGGCAGAGGAAGAAGCATGAAGAGGAAATGACAAATTTAAGAAATACGTGGAGGTGGAATTGGCAGAACATGGTGCCTGATGTTGAGAGTAAAAAAAGATTCTGGGATGATTCAAAAATTTCTGATTTAAGTGGGTAGATGGCAATGCCATTAACAAAGATAAGGAGTGCATGATAAGAAATTAGTTTGTGAAGAAAGTCCTTGTTACCTAACAATGGAAGCTAATGACTACTGACCACTTCTTATATACCAGTCACTGTGCTTAGTGCTTAACACAAATAACCTCATTTAGTTCTCAAAACAATATTGATACACTGTTGTGTCAATATTGTGACACTATTCTTGTCCCTGTTTTTACAGAGGAGTAATCTGGGAATTATGGAGGGTAAAGAATTTGATCAATGTTACATATGTAGTAAGTAGGGGAATCAGGCCTTGAATCCATGATATGAATGTTTGTATGTGTTGGGTTGGAGTGGCTGCAGATATCAGTTTTGCTCTGTTGGGCACAGACCACTTGACTGAGACGTCAATCCTCCATTCATCTCTGCTTTGTCTTCTTAAATCCTCTTTGCCTTGCCAATTTCTGACCTTCAACTTCTCTGACCTTCAGACTTCATGATGTTCTTATTGTCTTTTTGTTCCCCCCAGTAAAATGAAAGGATTTATGGAGTCGCTGAGTTGAGAGTTGTAAAAGCTAGAAACATTTTTGCGCACAAAGAAACAATCCCAGAGAGGTACTCATTTGCCACGGTTATAAAACTAGTTAGCCGGAAAGCCAGGAGGCTCTGTTTCTTCTACTACATGGAGATGTCTACAGAAAAGGTGGAACAAAGAGACAAAGGCAGAGAGGGGAATATGCAAAAAGGAAAGTGTATGGACCTTATCCTTCTTTTTTTAAAAAAATTGGAATTTGCATTATTTTTTCTTAATTCTTGCTAAGTATTTTTATTTCTGTAATTTACTACTTTGATTTCCATCAAGGATCAGATACAGTGCTAATAACTCTGGTTCTCTTATTGGGACCATTATTACTTTGTCGTTCAAGAAATGACCTTCCTTCAGCTAAAAAGGATGGGGTGATGAGGTGGATGAGATCACTGGGGTCAGTTTAAGAGCCTGGCGTCCATGACTGAGGGTCCCGCCTTCTCTCTTAAGGAAGCACCTCTGCACCCAGCTCTGTCCCAAGAGGCAAAGGAAGCAAAAGATCAGGCAGGCTAATTAACTCAGATCTCTCTCCCTTTGGACATGGAAATCATTAATCATAGAGCTACCACATGGCCACTGAACTTTAAATGATGATTTAAATTTTCATACTAAGCAAACAGTCTCAAGAATGTTGCTTTGGGTAGAATTTGTGAGAGATGCCTAGGCAGGTTATTTCAAAGTCAATTGCACTTTAATACTCTTCCAAAAAATCACTTTCATTTTGACAGCTTAATTTTGTAAATACCGTCACTGGGCTGTCACTTGCTTGGTGCTGGGTAAATTAATTGCAGCCAAGCATTTATTAGTTTTAATAAAATGGGAAAAACATTTAAATTTAAAATTATTTTTAAAATTGTAATGCTTGTGAAATAGTCTTGAGTTTTAGAACTAGAAGCGACTTCAGATATTATGTACTCCAAGAGATTTGTAAATAAAATTATGATCCAGAGGTGTTAAGTGACTCACCAGAGGAAACAGAGCAGCTGATTGGCTGAGCTGAACTGAATCAGAAGTCTGGTATTTTCCCCTCAAACTATTAATTAAATTAGATACACTAAGATACCACAGTGCTTCAAAAACAATGTACTTTTTTTTTTTCTAGAATCAATTAAATCCTACATATTGAGTGTATAACTTCATTCCAAATTAGACAACTTGGCTCACAAGCATTATTGCTGTCAAAAGCCATATCATCTCAAGCTAATTTTCTTAATTTGAAAACCAAAATCCATTTACTTGTTTTTCATTAAGTAATAATACTTGTCTTGAGGTAATGTGGCCCAAGAATTGCAATCTTGAAATGAAACAGCCTAATCACACTCAGAACTGTACTGAAAAGGAACAGATATATCTCAAAGACTTCAGAGTGTAACCTGGAGGGTAGAAAGTGGTCTTTTTTAATAATAAAAGACATCGGATGCGCTTCACAGTTTTACAAGTGATTTCAGATCCACTGTCATTATATGAAGTATCCAATGACTGTTATTGTCTTTTATAACTTAAGACACAGGATTGTTATGTGACTTGTTCAAAGTCACACAGCTGGTTGGTGGCCTTGCCTTGATTAGATCCAAGGCTCTAGGCCTGGCTCTCCGCTCAGAGTGTCCCTGACACTACACTAACAGCCCTTCATTGAAGGGCTTCACATGCTATTATGGTCACTATGCTCTTGGGGGACACTGGCCAGCTAACCAGCTGCTCACCCAGGGGGTGTAGAGGGCTCTGCTGAACTCCTCGTTGAGGCCCCACCTCTGGAAAAACTGGGACAGAAGCTTTGCTCCCTACCTCAGCAGAGTCCTCTGGATTTCAGTGTGTCCTGCCAATTCTCTGACTCATTTAACCTCCTGTCCTACTCACAGCAGGGTCACCTCCACCAAGGGGTGCCACAGCCCTCTTTGGAAAATGTCCTTCCTTTGAACTCGGAGGGCAACACCACTGATGACCCAAGGACATGCTCACTGAGCAGGTGTAGAGGGGAAAACAAAGTTTTTTTTAAAATAGTCACCCAGCAGTAACAGACAAGGGAAGAACATGGTGGGAACAGAAAGATGCACAGTGCCATGGAGGCTACAGCTTAAATGGCTACAGCCTGAGAAATTCTGGAATGAGATAGAAGAAGCTAAGGCAAGGGCTTTATACTTGGGAGGCAGCATGCTTCTCTGAGACACTCCCCAGTACATTCCTGTTCAACATGGCAGGCAGATTTAACACGTTCTGCTTGTACTGTGCACTCCAAGTACATGGGAGAAGGGAGCTCCTTCCAAATTCTCTGTTGTCTGGTCAATCCAGGTGACGTCCAAGGACCTTCAATCTGGCACATACTTCAGTTGCTTCTATTAGTGTTCCTTCATATTTTTAAGACCTGATCATACCCAATCTTTTCTTTGTAACAGGGTTGGTTTCATGATGGTCAAAGGGGAAAGGGTAATATAATTGGTTTAATCTTTGCAGTATCCAACTGTGTTTTCACTTACTGAGGACACCCTACATTCCAGTGTATGCCTGTTCCCATACAATTAGCAATAATATTTTCTCTTACTCACAGAGTATCCATGTTTGGAACAATATGTTATTTGGTCACTATGGTCACATTTTATGAAATAAATCTGCAATTTATGTGAACATATTATATAACTTATATTAGTTTTCCCTTGCCACACCTTCATTCCAATAAAACATGTATTGTTTGCTACATACGAAATATTATTGTAGAAGTTGTAATGCTAAGGTGGAACTATGGTTTCCATTGCCCAGAAGTGCATTACTATGATGAAAGACAGACAATGAAAGAAAAAAATCAACACTGCTTATAGGGATAAGTATGGCAAAGGAATACTCCCAATCCCCTACCAAAACAAAACAAACAATCAGAAAAAAAACCCAAAATTCTGCTCACTTTTCTAAGAGTAATTCAAAAGTAGATAGGGTTTTATATTTCATATTACTTCCAGCCCTAGGTCACCTAATTCTCAATGCCATAAAGTAAAATGGTAGGAGTTTTAAATAAGGTTTCAATATTATGCAGTGGGACTGTGAAGAAGAAAGTATCCTTGGAATTAGGGAGTTTTAAAGAAGGATAATTGAGCAGCCATTCCAGGCAGAGATAGTAAATAACAATAATAACACCACCACCAAAGCAACAATAGCAGTTATAACTGCTATTTTCCAGGAATGATGCAAGATGCTGTAGCGATATTATTTCTAATCATACCTAACTTAATAAAAACTAATTGAATCATAATTTCTATTAAGTCTAATCTACATTATTGAAGCACAGCACATGCCTAGTAAGTTTGGAGATGTCTTACTATGGAGGACCTTGAAAACCTAGTAGCTGAGATTTCAACCTACAGGCAGCAGAAGGGGTCTCATGTTTTGATTCAAAGTGGGAATATGCTCAGATGACAGCGTGGAAGGATGGTCAGAGGGGAAGGAAGTAGTGGACTCCTTAGGAAGCTATGGTAATATTGCAGATATAATGAGAGATTGAGAAAAGTGAAGGGCAATGGAAACAAATTTGAGACCAATTGCAGAAATGATATCTATGTGATTTTTCAATTTAATAAACTGTGAAATTCTCTTGTTTGTCTTGATAAACTCAACTAAATTTCTAATTTTTAGGATAAACTGCCGGCTTGTGTAGAGGATTGAGTTGTTATATTTGAAATTACTCTGCATTTTTCCCTCTTTCCCCCCTCATTCCTGTTTAGCCCATTTCATTATGGTTTTAAATTACCTTTAACTCATTAGAAAATTTCAGTAACTTTCAGGAAAGAACAATTGCTCTCTGTAAATTACTTATCTCCTGTTTTTAAATCACTTTGAAATCCTGTGCAGTATCATGTTAATGAAATTGAGAAACAAGTTGTCAAAAATGGATGTGCTCACTGGTAAATTAAAAAAGTATAATGCAGAGAAATGAGAATTTGGCTTAAGAGCTAATGTGCGTGGCAAAGTCATATCAACGATCATCATCAGTAGGAAATTCACTTTGAATTGTTTTTCTAGCTACGGTGTTGGGCATTGCTCACCCGTTCATAGTCCTTCAACTGGTGCCCTGATTAGGATGTCACTGTGATCAAATCTAGAGCTCAAACCCCCCACTTTCATCTCATTAGCAATGCCTTTGCATCATCAAGAACTATGGGCTCAGCTGAAATACGGTCAGGCTCAAGAATGACAACACTGTGAGCTATAGTAATGATTTTAAGTCATTAGAAGGTCATTTATCCTATTCATGTTGAAAAAGAAAAAGAAAAAACACACAAAACTATTCCAGGAGTTTCAACTTTACAAAATGTATATTGTCTTAAAGTTATTAGGTACAAATTTGAAGGTGACATCCAAGTAATGCAGCCACTCATATTCTTTTTAGTCAGAAAAGAAGTTATAGCTTAATATGAAGTGTTCATGAAAAATGTCTCCAATTTCCTATATTAGCTGCAAACAAGATTCTAAGCAGTAATAATTTATGATGAGCCCCTTTGAATTATGGGTTCATCTCAAATTGAAAATAGATTCCTAAATCATTTCATTTAAAAAGTAGATATTTGCTACCACACTGGATCAAAACGTATTATCTGTCACTTCAAGGATCATTTAACATTTTCTACAAAGTTCATATTAGTTGGACCATCTCTGTAATGTGCCCCTTGAAATGCCCACACTAGGAACTGCTCTTAATCCTATAATCTCTGTTCCACCAGAAGGAAAAAAAATGCTAAGCTTTTAGTGAAAAGAAAATGACTTTCCTATCTGCAATAGTTTTGACTATTATCTCCGGAGGACAGAGAATTTCAGAGGAATCTTTTTTTCTCATAAACAGCTTTTCCTATTTTCCTTTACAAATTAACAACAATGGTTAGAAAAGAACTTATTCAAGTTTATATAATACTTTATGCTTCACAATACACTTTCACAAACATTATCTCACTTGATGTTTACAAGAAAACTCTAATGGAAGTAGGGCAGGTGTTACTTAAATGTGAGAAAACAGAGGCTCAGAAAGAGGAAGATTGTTTAAGGAGCTGGTGGTGGAGCCAGGATTTGCAACCTGGTCTGAGTCCATATCTAGTGCATCTGACATTGTATTCCGAGGACAACATTTGTGCCAATATGTTGGAATAACATGAGAGACTGGTAAATAGGATACAGGACTTCTCTGCCAATGGAACATTACACAAAAAGAGGAGGAATATTCGTGTATTCCTAGTGACTGCAGCATTGTACAGGCAGCCCCAGTGCTTAGCACAGATGGTAAGATCTGCACCTTGGAAAGGCAGAGCATGTACCCATCAGCAAAGAACAGCGGGAACAAGGTGGCAGAACTTGGGACCAGGTGAGAGAGGCAGGAGTGCATGTTATAGTATTTAGTGAAATGGTACACACATAGCCCACCTCATCCCCACAGTTCACATGCTATCCAGAAATTTGAGTAATGCAACGTTCAAGTACTGACCATCACCTCTAGTTCAGATACACTACTCTCCAGCTTCCAGGTCCTTTAGGGATGTATGTATGCATGTATGCATGTATGTATGTATGTATGTACAAATGTGCATGCATACCGTGTTTCCCTGAAAATAAGACTGGATCTTATACTAAATTTTGCTCAAAAAGACGCACCAGGGCTTTTGGAGCAAAGATTAGGGGAGGTCATCCTGAAAAGCCATGCTAGGGCTTATTTTTCGGTTAGGTCTTACTTTCCGGGAAACACCGTATGTATATTTGTATGATTGACATCAGGCCCCATTCTTGAATTGAGCAAACCATAACCAAATCCTCTTTTGTTTTGATGGGTGCCCACATTTTCCTGGCAATTTGGATTCCATCAGGTCATCTTTTCTGGGAGGCACTGTGTAAATACTTCCTTTTCCTAAGTCAGTTGTCAGCTGCGGGAAATATACAGAGAAGGGAAGTGCAATTAGCTAGCTCCACCCAGCAACCGCCTCTCATCTTTAGCTTTGGCTCAACCAGGACACCCTTGACATTTTAGAAGCCACAACATCAAATAATATTAAATTAGGGTTCTGACATAGTGGACAACATATACTGTTTTTCAGTTGTGTACAAGATTCATAAATTCACTTTGGAATTTCTGCCCAAATTTGAGGAATGAAGTTTATGTAGAGCAAATCGGAGTTTGGAGACAGTGAGAGTCAAACATTTGTCTTTAGAAGTGTATAGGAATAAATATGGCAAAGTAATACTCCCCCTTCCCTACCCAAAACACTCTGCTCACTTTTCTAATAGTAATTCAAGAGCATATATGGGGTTTTATATTTCTTATTACCGCCAGCCCTAGGTCACCTAATACTCAACACATGTGTTCAGTACATATTTCTTATATAACTGAATTAACTTTTTCTTACTGTAGGCATCTTCATTTTCTCAAAGTTACTGACTTTCTAAAGTAGGAAAAGGTGAAGTACTACAAAAAATTTTAATGTATTTTCTCACCTCAAATTAGTTTTGCATAACCTAGACTCTCAGAGGTAAAGAACTTTTGAGGTTGGAGTCCATTGTTGATAATTATGGTATCTCCTGACAAAATATGTAGTGGCAGCCTAGTTCTATTGCAAACTGGTGATAGAAGCATCCTCCTGTTTAATGAAAGTTGGGTTGGTGTTCCCTCTTTCATAGTGGAGAGTCATGGCCAGGGATCAACTGCCCAGTTCGTGATTAACCTACTCATGCTCTGCATTTGGGCCGGGCTATAGGAAAAGTTTTTGTCAATGGAAAGGGAGCAGAAGTGTTGTGGGTCACTTCCAGGCAAGGCTGCTAAGAACAAAATGCACCTACTCTACCTGAGAGGACAGTGGACCTTCGTAGTGGACTAGTCTGAGCCCTTGAATCTCCTTGTTGAAGAAGGCTGCCTTCTGACTAGAAATATACACATTAGACTATTAGAGGAGCTTAGAATAACCTGATATTGTGTTAAGCTATTGAAATTTGGGGATTTGTTTGTTAAAGAGCTAGAGTTACTTAACTATGTGTACATTTGGAAGCAATGTCAAAAACTGGGGGGAAATAGTCATGCAATGATTTCAGGGATCCTGGAATGCAGAGTTAAGGGAATCCCAGATATAGCAGACAGAACATATGAACAGGCTAGGAGAACAGGAAGAAAAGTATTATTAGCTAACAATATCTCTTAAAGTTATGAAAGAACAGAAAAAAGACAATTGGATTCAAAACACGTGTAAGTTGCTAAGTACTGTGTTTCCCCCAAAATGAGACCAGGTCTTATATTAATTTTTGCTACAAAAGACGCATCAGGGCTTATGATCAGAGGATGTGATCCTGAAAACTCATGCTGGGGCTTATTTTCCAGTTAGGTCTTATTTTTGGGGAAACACGGTAAGCACTTCATCTTTACCAGCAGATCATTACTGTTGGTAAAACGTGATGTTGAGCATGGCATAGACGTGACCAGTAGGTTTTGGTTTTTTATCAAAGGTGTTTAATTCAAGTTTTCAGGGACATTTTTTTTGTCCTCCAAAAGAAAATATATTTCAATATTAAAGTAATAGCAAAAATAAGATTCTTTGGACAAAGTTTTTAAGAAATATAATCTTATTTAAACTCACCTATCCTGTACAGTGAGGAATATATAATACTGGCCAATATGTTAACTGAGGATCTGCATATAAATTTAAGGTGCTTAAATAGCTCTGTTACTGTGTTTCCCCGAAAATAAGACCTAGCCGGACAATCAGCTCTAATGCATTTTTTGGAGCAAAAATTAATATAAGACCCAGTCTTATTTTACTATAATGTAAGACCGGGTCTAATATAATGTAATGTAATGTAATGTAATGTAATGTAATGTAATATAATATAATGTAATACCATGTCTTATATTAATTTTTGCTCCAAAAGACTCACTAGAGCTGATTGTCCGGCTAGGTCTTATTTTCGGGGCAACAGGGTAGTTCTTTCAGTGTCCTGTAGAAGAAATTCATTTTATAGATTCCTTTCAAAGGGTATTAGGCTATTAATTGTTTCTTGCTAGAAAAGCGTAAGGCCTCCCTTGAGAAGATGTGATATCTTACAGTCTGCCATGTTTCTACTTCAAAGACCCAGTCGTTTCCATGGGACAGCAATCCTTGTTTGTGGTCCTGAAGAGATTCTTCTTCCTAACAACTTTACTTATGATAGAATCATCATGTCTCTCAGAGTGACCCAATACAGTCAGAGCTAGTTTGGTGAAAATACAGTTTTTAAAATTTTAGGGCCCCAAATTTTACTAATAAATTGACACTTCTCAGATTTTGTTCAGTTTAAAAATATGTATCTTTGATTTCACTTTCCCTCTAGTTACAATAATTTCCTGAGGGCAAATAAATGTCTACTTGTGTGCTGAATGTCAGCTGTGTTGTAGAAACTTGCTAGTAATTCACTTCTTAAAATATTACATATTATTTTCATGTCTAGAATACTGAGTGGGCTTAAATCCTTTTTATTCATCTTGCTGTTAGCTAGAGGCTGATACAGGGTTATATTACTAAGCTTAAAATAACATAGTCAACACACAGAATGAAATCAATGTTGTTAAAGACAATATACAAGTATAATGCATGTATTAACTTGGTTATGATTTTCATTTTTATTTTGTTTGTCATCCAGTTATTTCCACATTCACTTCTAATTTCAATCCTGTGATGATCAGTTGAAATACCCTTTTGTGGATACTCTTGTTATATCACCTATGTTTTTAAGACCATTGCTTAATATACAATAGATTTCTGATCAATATGTTTAGCTTTCTGAATTTTTTAAATGAAGCAGATATACTATTTTGTTCTTGTTTCTTTCACTGAAGATTCCAAATTTTTGTAACAAGCTCAAATCAGGATTCATCCTGTGATGATCTGATATATTCTGTGGGAAGCTGTGCTCATTCCCTTCAGGCCTGCAGGCAGAAACACCCACATGAAGCTCAGCACCCAGCATTCCAGAGAATTTCCCTCTGGGAATTGTAAATGTCCTTCTTTCTCCTTCCTCTGCACTTCTCCTATGACTTTGACTCATTTAAAACTAGATTAAGAAAGTACAAATTTGTAGTCACAAAATAGTCATGGGAACATGAAATACAGTGTGGGGAACCAATAATGTAAAAATCATGAAGGTGCCAGATTACGGTCGTTCAGGGGGATCACTTCATACATTGTATACAGACCTGACCACTGCACTGCACACCTGAGGCTCAAGTAGACTAATATTGAATGTCAACTATAATTAACACACACACACACACACACACACACACACACACACACACACACACACACGAGGTCTGACAATTAAATTCACGAACTCAGCTAGAGAAAAAGTGCTACATTCCTCATTGCTGAATATCACTACGGTCACCTTCGAAGTGCTCCCCTTGGGAAGCTATGCACCAACGCCAGTGCCTAGTCCACCCTTCAAAGCAATTTTGGAACTCTTTTTCTGGAATGGCCATCAGAGCTGTTGTCCTATTACCCTTGATGTCCTGAATGTCATCAAAATGTCTTTCTTTCAATATTTCCTTTTTCTTCAGGTAAAGAAATAAGTCATGGGGGCCAGGTCAGGTGAGTAGGGAGGGTGTTCCAATACAATTATTTGTTTAATGGATAAAAACTCCCTCACAGACAGTGCTGTGTGAGCTGGTGCATTGTTGTGATGCAAGAGCCATGAATTGTTGACGAACAGTTCAGGTCATCTAACTTTTTCACGCAGCCTTCTCAGCACTTCCAAATAGTAAACTTAGTTACCTGTTTGTCCAGTTGGTATAAATTCATAATGAATAATCCCTCTGATACCAAAAAAGCTTAGCAACATCATTGCAACAAAGTTCTCAAACTTAATTGTCATGGTATGTGAAGCACAGCACAGGAAATACAGTCAATGGTATTGTAACAGCTCTATACCATGTCAGAGGAGTAGTAGACTTGGGTAGGTTATCACTTTGTGAGGGGTGTAAATGTGTAATCATTATGTTGTTTTGTACACCTGAAACTAATATAATAAAAAAATAAAATAAAATTAATGAAGGGGCTCTAACCAAACAACATCCCGGGTGTCAATGTTTAAGAAGTGCTTAGGCATTAAGAGGATAAATTAGAAACAAGGTGCCAGTTTACTCAGGTTTCTACCAGCAGTTGACTAGCAAAATGTAAACTGGTATTGCTTCTGCATAGAGAAAATACAAATGATCCTTCTATCTGGTGACTATCTATTCTTTTGAATATTCCGAGGAACCTCACATTAGCAATAATAGCTAAATTTCTGGAATAAAGGAATCTATGGCACAAGGTTATTTAGAGTGAATAATGGATATATTTTATTATCCAAATGCAAATTCTTTAATATAGTTCACAGAAAGTTTTCTGGTTCCGAAAATAGACAAAACAAACAAAGAAACAAACAAAACAACAACAACAAAACAGGAGAACCAGAACTAGAGAAAGGGGACAATGGCATGGTGACCTTATAAGTAAGCCTCCTGAATATATTGGTTCTTAGCAGGGCTGGACTGTACTTTCAATCTGTGATAGAGATGATGCAAACCAAAACCAGTTTTTATGCATGTAAGAAGCCTTTCATTTTATCCATGGCAAGGATAATGGTCCTTGTCTAAATTTTCAAAAATTTGAAATTAGTGGAAAGCAAATTAAGACTTTTTTTCTATTGAAAAGGCTAAAAAATAAGCTAATTTCTTCTTGTATTAGGATGTGAAAAGTGAACTGTTAGTAGAGTCATTGGGGGATATTTTCTAAAAGAGCCAATATGGGAATTACAAATTAGATAGAAAGAGTTTAACATTCATCTGTAAGACATTCTACTATTTTCAGAGCTTCTTTCAGGTCAGCATTCAACAACCAAGAAATATATTTTACTAGATATGTGTCAGTCATTGACACAGGAGTTGGGAACCCAGCAGGTAAAAATATGGGGTCCCTGACTTCAAAGAATTTAAAGTCTAGTCTGGGAGACAGATGAGTAGGCTCATAACTAAACAGAGCGTGAGGAGTGTCAAGTTGGGGTACACACAATGAGTTATGGGGATCTATAAAAAAAGGCTCCCAAAACAACTTAAGTGATCAAGGTTGGTTGGGAGTAATTAGGAAAGCTTCCTGGGAGCTGGATGCCTGAAGTGAGTTGTGAAGAATAAATATAAGCAGCAGATGATGAGAGGGGGTGAAGATAGAACGGATTCTGAGCAGAAAAGGTAGTGTGACCCATCACCTAGGTACCCATTACCTAGAAGAGAGGCCAGTGGAGGAAGGGTGGGAGTGAGGGGAGGTAGTTAGATCCCTAAAAATAGTTCAGTATAATTGAGGATGGAATGCGGTAGGGAGACAGTGGGGATTGATAGGAAAGAAGCATTTGAGTTGCAGCCCACCAGTGACAGTAGATACCACTTTTGAACCTCACTTGCCTCTAAGGGAGACTCTGCTGTTCAAAGAAACGGTAGACAGCACAGCATCCAATCCAAGAGGCAGAGTTCCCAGATCAGCCACAGTCCATCACAAGAGAACGGGCTGATGTTATGTGCCAAAGGCTGTGATGGAGGCCAGGAAGTAATGAAAGGGGAGAAGGCTAAAGGAATGAGAATGAGGCACAGAGAGCAGCTGGCTGAGCATTCTGACCACCAGTACCACATAGTTCCCTGACTTATACTTCCTCTGGAGACCCACAGATGCGTAATGGCTCTACGTTTCACCTGATAAAATCACAGAAGATGCACATACTTGGCTACCAGTGTGGAGAATGGCTGCCAACTACAACTGGTCAGCATTACAGGACCACACTTCCCCTAAGAGGAACAATGTTCTGGATGAGGCTGAAAGCAAGGAAAGGCAGAGCTACTTTAGACTCCTTGGCCTCTTCTCTGACAGGAAGTCACGTCGGTACCCCTGGAAGGCTATGAAAAGCAATCTCTAACGAAGAAGTAAAAAAGAATCACACATTTACCCACTGTATGTAGGGGAACACACTGCTAATGCCCTCTTGATAGAAATAGAATTCTCAGAGCGATTGTTTAAGAGTGATTGTGGAAGAGAATCACATATCCTTAAGATTATGGTCATGGTTACAATTAGTAGATTAAATTTTATTGATATAGGAATGTCTAACAGGTAAAGAAAGAAAATACGTGGAAACAAGTGTCTGACAATGAGTACTTCCAGATATATCCCATGCCACTCTTCCACTCATGTAACTTGTTCCAGAAGCATATTTAAGGCTAGTCATAGGAAATTACAGCCACTCCCTCTTGGATTGGCCCAAACCACCTTCTAGTTCATTAGCAAGGTTCCTGACACTGAACCCAGGCCTTTCTTTCTCTGAAAACACAAATGGATATGCTTCCCTAGGTTGACATCGTTGACACTGTTTGGATGTGATTTTGGTATTTGGTGCCTGTCTCACATATCCCACTGTTGGTGAGAGAGTGACAGACAACCTCAATATGGGATTTGCTGTGGATAAGCACAACCCTTTCCTCCTCCCCTCCTTCCCTGAAGAGAAAAATTAGACAATCAGATTTGACTAAAGGTATCTATTTAATACCTGAGAAGGTGGCATTAATAGAACAAATGCTACAGAGAGTCCCTAGTTCTCAAAAAGAATGAGCTCAGACATTAACTTCTTTAAAACAATGAATCAATCTGACTTTGTGCATACCCAAGTGCTCCTATACCCTCAAAAATCCTTGTCCATGTTGATCTCTCAGAGATTGCAAAAGAAAGAAAATGAGTAAATTCTCTAAGGGAAAAAAAGGCATTCAATACTCGCTTTTAAGGTACACAGTTGAGGTGTGAGAAGAGTTGTTGCAGAGAGAAAATAAAAAAAGAAAACTAACCATAAATGAAAAAAATTTGGTAAATTGGCTCCATTAAAATTGAACTTTCTGCTCATCAGATACCATGATGAGAGAGAAAAGGATAAATCATATACTGGGACAAGATTGAAAAACATCTAACTGACGAAGGGCTACTAGTATCCAGAATATATAAAATACCCTCACAACTCTAAGAATGATGATGAAATAAAAAATGAGCAAGAGACTCAGATATTTCACTGAAAAGAAATTGACATTGAACACTTAAGTTCATGAACCCACCCTAGAAAAAGTGCTACATACCTCACTGCTGAATATCACTACAGTCACCTTTGAAGTACTCCCTTTGGGAAGCTATGTACCAACGCCAGTGCACCCTTCAAAGCAATTTTGGAACACTTTTTGGAATGGCCATCAGAGCTGTCGTCATATTACCCTTAATGTCTTGAATGTCATCAAAATGTCTTCCTTTCAATATTTCTTTTTATCTTTGGGCAAAGAAAGAAGTCATTGAGGGCCAGATCAGGTGAGTAGGGAGGGTGTTCCAGTACAGTTATTTGTCTACTGGCTAAAAACTCCCTCACAGACAGTGCCGTGAGAGCTGGTGCATTGTCGTGATGCAAGAGCCATGAATTGTTGGCAAAAAGTTCAGGTCATTTTCATCTAACTTTTTCACCCAGCCTTTCTAGCACTTCCAAATAGTAAACTTGGTTAACTGTCCACTTGGTACAAATTCATAATGAATAAACCCTCTGATATCAAAAAAGGTTAGCAACATCGTTGCAACAAGTTTGTGAATTGAATTGTCAGACCTCATATACAAAGAAACCATAACTGCATGAAAAGATGTGCAACTTAATTAGACATCAGAGAACGGTAAATTAAAACTAAATAAGAACATCACACATCTTCCAGAAGGGCTAAAATCAAAAGGACTGATAATAATATGTGTTGGTGAGAATGAAGTGCATATACATACAATGCTGATAAGAACAAAAACAGTACAACCATGTTGGGATGCTATGTGGTAATATCTATTAGTATATTATGAATATAAGCACACTGTATGACCAGCAATTCCACTCCCAGATTTACATCCAACAGAAATGCAGATCAAAAATCATGCATGTCTATAGCAGCATTATTTGCAATAGTTCTAAACTGAAGTCTGTAAAAAATAAAGTAAAATTAGAAATTGTGGTATATTTACAATAACATGTTTAGATTGTACTAATATTATGTGAGAGGGAAAAGCCAGACACAAAACAATAATAATGTTAAAAATAGCCCAAATGGGAAAACGTCATATATGGTGTTAGAAATTAGGATAATGATTGATGTGGTACGACTGGGTATGAGAGGATATGAGTGAAGCTTCTGGGCTGCTGGTAATATTTTATTTTGTGACCTGGTGGTGATTACATGGGGTGCTTAATTTGCAATAACTCATCTAGCTATATACTTATTCTTTACATATATAGTACATATATTATATATGTTGTATATAATATATATAGTGCTTCAATAAATCAGTTTATTTTCAAGAGATACATTGTTGTTATTTAAATAATTATTTAGCGGTTATTTAAATCATTCCCTTCTGCCATGCAGTGCTCACCTGCCAAATATAATTGTGTTTGCAGTGCTGACAGAATTAGAGCAGGAGAGAGGATCCCTACATAGTTTGGCTTCAGGCTAGCTGGAACTCCTTGACCTTCAGGAGGAAGGTGATGGTTAGCTGTCAAATTAACATCTGCATGGTTAAGCCTTAACATATAAAAAGGGAAGTATAACTTAATTACATCCCTAAATGAAAGGTCGCACAATGGCTTGGTAAAGGCATGGATGTCAAATTTGTGTAAAATGAAAATTGCTTGACAATGTTAAAATACAAATAATTGTACGGTGGCATGAAAAGTGGCAGTTTCCCAGAATGAGGTAGACAAAGGATGTGTGTGAGATCAAGGAAATAATTGAGCCCGGGTGGGATGAGCTCTGGACAAGGCAGTCAGTCGCCTTCCTAAAATAATTTTCATGTCTCCAAGGTAACATCACATAATCAGTTTTGTTTTTTTCCATAGCATGTTTAACATAGCAAAACGTAAACAGATTGTTCTAGTTTACAGATTAGATTTAAAGAGCTTACATTGCTATCTACTTATTTAGCTATGAAATCGTAAGTTCTGAGATAAAAAGTTGTGAGAATTCAGAGGCTACATATCACCTTCAGGGGCAAGTCATACGCTCAGCATAGACTGAGGATCTGCTTCTAGTGAACTTCATCTTTCCACATTCATCCCTTCCCACTCCATCCTCCCCTAACCCATTTTATCCTCTAGAGTTTGCTAACTCTGCCTAGTTCCAGACTATTGCTCCTCCAAACGTCCAGGCTTTGTGCATGCTGTTAACTCTGCACTGAAAAGCCTTTCCCTTAATTATCTGTGGGGAAATTCTCTATTAGTCCTTGAAAAACTTCCTCAGACTCAAAGATGAATCACTCCATCTTCTATTATAACCGCAAACCATTTCTGTTTCCACTGTTGATCTTATGACACTATATTTTTCTTTCTCTCCTTTGATATTTAGAATTCCTTGAATATAGGGATGATGATTTATGCATCACTTATAGCCCTAACTCCTGTTGTTCCAACATGTGGAGCATGAAAAACGATAAAGAAATAGCTACTGAATGGAACTGAAAAAAATTTTGCTCTTTCATAAGTAATTTGCCAAAGAAGAAATTCAAATGGCCAAAAAGCATATTAGAAAATCCCCAATTTCATTATGATTTAAACAACCGAAAATTGAAATATACATTATTTTCATTCTTAAAGTTAAAATAAATTAAAAAATTATAAAACCCAGCCTGTTGCTGAAGTTTGTTACTTCTTATCAAGTGCTTTAGAAAAATTTATAAACTTTGACCCTATAATATATCACTAGATGCCTCTTCTCAGGAAACAATCTAGCAATGTGGGTATATATTTATGTACTAACACATATTTACAATGTTATTTATAATAAAGAAAATGGAATTTAAGCAAAGACTCGACACTAAGGCAATAATTTAATCCCCTTAGATAATTGTAATACATTTCTACAATGGAACATGGTGCTTTATAGTGTGTTTAATGATATGGAAATACGCTTATAATATAAAGTTACCCCAAAAGTGAGATAAAAAATGCATATGCATATACAGTATCATTTCAATTACATAAAGAAAACTGTCAATTATTAAAAGATTCAAGGGAAAAAATGTACTGAAAAGATAGCAGTGGTGCCTCTAAGGAATGATGTTAGGAAAAAATTTTTCTATTTCCATATAGCTCCCATTCCTAAATTCCTGTAATGATCTGGCTATCAAGAGAAAACTCATCCGCCCCTTTCCCCAGTTGTGTTTTCTCACATATAAGCTAAAAACATGAAACACAACCCTTTTAAATTCAGGTAAACTCTGGATAGGGCATGCTTGGTTATTAATAATTCTAAAACACAGAAAACATTTTAAAACCATTTCCGTAGCTAACTGCCAGGGAAATACTACAGAGCAGAGACTACACACAAGTTGGCTTGTCCAAAATCACTCTGGTGTGTTACAAAGTCTTATTGTGATTCCAGGACTTACTGCTACTAAATTCTTGTTCATTCTAGTGCAATTAAATAACACTCTAAGCAAAATAAGAGCTCACAGCCTGTTTTGCTCCCTGAAGCATAATTTACACAAACCTTTGCATCAGGGGAAAGCCAACCAGACAAGGAATGCCTTGAAAGCAGGGACGATGTCACAAGCGCTATGGGTTTTTGTCCTGAGCCCAGCCCTGGATCCAAAGCAACTAAAGGGGCTGAGTAGGCGCTTGATGAATGGAATTAATTAGATCTTTCAGCAGAAACTTAAATCTTCCCAAGACCAATTTAGCCCAATATCACATTAGGACAAACTAAATAATGCTTTGAAGAATATTTCTAAAAGGGGAAAAAGATGTCTGGAGCTCCCACTGTGAACCAGATACTGTATTTACACTATTTCATTTGGAATCACAAAACTCCTGTGAGGTCGGTATCCCTCTTCTCATATTGCAGATGATGAAATTGAGACTCTAAATGTTAAAAAGCAATCACTCAAGGACTCATAGCTAATAAAAGATTAAACAGGGTTTCTGAGCTATTTCTTTGCTCTCAGATACATTCTCTGCCCTCTCTTTGCCTGGTTTTCTATTGGAGGAAACCACAATTCAAGGCTCCTTTGTTCTGGATTCCAGATATGATATATTTGGCCGAACGGTGGGAGACTTGGTGGAGACTGGGAGCTACAGAAAATAAGACCAGATACTCCTCCCTCTGCTGCTGTGCTTGAGCTAAACTTTCCAGAAGCAGCTCCAGCTCCTTCTGGGCTCCAGGTTTAATGGGTGTTCTAGAGCCCAGGAGAAGGCCTCAACTTGGGACTCTGACAATCCATCTCCTCACAACAACCTTAGCTTTAGTGGTTTTCATTGCTGTCTTGTTCTTGCTAATTTCTGAATTGCCCACCACAGCCTCTTTCCCATCAGCTCAGCACTTTCATCAACTGTGTAAACAATTTTCTGCATTAAAACTCTCTAGCGTAAAAGAGAGAGAGAGGAGAGAAGGAGAGAGGGAAACAGAAGAAAAGGAAGGAAGGAAGGAAGGAAGGAAGGAAGGAAGGAAGGAAGGAAGGAAGGAAGGAAGGAAGGAAGGAAGGAAAAAAGGAAGGGAGGAAATAAGAACAGATAAGATCAGACCCGAATTGGTTTCTCTGTTCATGACGCATCCTGACCGATGAAGATTCAAATTTGAGTCTGTTTGATTTCCTGACCTAGCTCTCTTTCTATTGATTCATGATAGCACACTGCCAACAAAAAGGTGACATTTTAAAAGATGAATGTGTGGTCACACATTAACATATGACAAGCATTTCTGTCGATGAGTCCATTTCATATATCCCCTGAATGTCTTTTTACTTTATGCATTTCTTTTTTGAATAATTTTATGTAAGGAAACTATTATTGACACAGCTATGTTCAAAATATGTGTGTGTATAAATTAGTTACTGCAGTATGGGCTGGATTTTGGCAGAGAAGTATATGGAGTCCAAAAAGTATGCCACATAACCATGGATTTTAATGTTTTATTAGGATCATTTCCATTTGGCCACTGGTCCTATAATTAGTCATACTGTCAGCTGCTGAAACTGAAGCTTTTGTTACAAGTTGGGAAAAAGAAGGAGACCCAATACTCATAATTGTCTAACCCACAAGCAGTCTAAAACTCTTTTGTCCAAGTTTTGGAAAGCATTCAGGTAAGTGAAGATGCTCCTTTTCTTGAAACATATAAAATATTATAACCAACTTATTGAATGTGCTGGAATCAGGAGAATGCCATCTTACTTTTCTTCAAACCACTCAGCAGCCTGGTTTTCCCCACTATTAGGATGATATGTCCCCAAATCCCATAGCTTTTCAGTGACTCTTATATCATATACAGATATTACCTTTCTATCTGTATTAAAAAGCCAGTCTACTCCAATCTAATAATCACAAAATCCTTCCATTAATTATTTTAATATTTACTGAATACCTATTTATCTGGCAGTATTCTAGGTTCTGCAGTTCTAGCAGTAAAATAAATCAAACAGAAAATCTTTTTTTCCATGTGAAGCATTATGATTTTATGTTATTTTTAAAAGATTTTTATTAAAATATATCTAACATACAATATTATATTAGTTTCAGGGGTACACCATAGGTATTCAACATTTATGTACCTAAAGAAGTGATCACCATAAGTCCAGCGACCATCTGACACTATAACACATTATCACAATATTACTGACTATGTTCCCCATGCTGTACCTCACATCCCCATGACTTATTTGATTTGTTTTATACCCGGAAATCTGAACATCTTATTCCTTCACCTTTCTCATTCATTTAAAAAATTTTTCAGTAGTCATGGGGATATAAAGTACAGTATAGGAAATATAGTCAACAATATTGTAATAACTATGTATAGTGCAAAGTGGGTACTGGATTAGTCAGGGGGATCACTTCTTAAATTACATAAATGTCTAACCACTATGCTGTACACCTGAAACTAATATAAAGCAATATCAAATGTCAGACAGAAAATCTTATTCTCATGCAGTTCACATTCTGGTGGAGATATAGATAATACACATAATAAATAAGCAAAATACAAAGTACGCTAGTGATCTGTGCTAAGGGCGCTGAATCTTAGATAGGTTGATGAGAAGGAGGCTTTTCAAAGTTTTCAATACTTCCCAGCTGATGAGCTTGCTTCTATTTTCCCGAGAAAACTGAAAAAATCAGAAGAGGACTACACAAGCTCCCACCACTACATCTACCCATCTAGCAACATTTGTGCCTGAATACTTTGCCTTCTCTCCAGTTAATTTGGAAGAACTGTCCACGCTCTTAGATAAATCCAACCCCTCCACTTGTGCACCAGAAACGAACCCTCTTGCTTACTCAAGAATTTTGCTTCAGTCTCTCTCCTCTCTCTCCGGTGTCATCAATTCTTTCTTGCTCAGTGGCATGTAAACATCTCTTGTCTTTAAAAAATCCTCTTAGAATCCACTTCCAGCAACCATGCCATTCTCTTTTAGAGCAAAACTCCCCTCCTTGTCTATACTGGCGGCCCTCAGCTACTCTCCTCCTGTTCTCTCTAGAGTCCATTCAAATTGGACACTTGCCCCCACGACTTCACTGAAATTGAAAGGTGACCAACAACCTTCATGTTGCTAAATATGATGGTTAGTTCTCAACCTTCATCTTCCTTCCCCATCACCACGATTTCACAGAGGCCATAAGTTCACCTCCTTGAGAAATATTCTTCACTTGGCTTTCAGGACACCACACCAGCCTGGTTTTCCTTCCACATCTCTGGAAGTACCTCTAGATTTCCTCTGTGTTTTCTCCCCTTCAACCCTTCATCTAAACATTGGAAGTCTGCAAGTCTCAGTCTTTGAGCCTCTCTTTTTTTTTTTTCTACTTATACTCACTCCCTCAAAATCTCATCTAGCCTCGTGGTTTTTGATATCACTAATATCCTGAGGACTCCCAAATCTTAAATTTTACTTTATTTTATTTATTTTTTGAGGGAGGAGGAATTTTCTTTTCACTTTTACTTATACTTTCACCAAATTTACTGAAATACAAATGAAAAGTAAAATTGTGTATATTTAAGGTATACACTATGATTTGATATATACAATATAGTAGTATTAGCTATAATTACCATGCTGTACACTAGACACCTAGAACGTATTGATCTTATAACTCGAAGTTTGTACCTTTTGCCCAACACCACCCTATTTCCAACTACCCCTAGCCCATGGCAACTGCCATTCTATTCTCTGTTTCTAGTCAATTTTTCAGATGCCACATGTAAGTGAGATTCTACAGCATACGTCATTCTCTGTCCAGCTTATTTTATTTAGCATAATGCCTTCGAGTTTCATCCATGCTGTCACAAATAGCAGGATTTCCTTCTTTTTATGGCTCAATAGTATTCCATTATTACATTTTCTTTACCCATTCATCTGTTGACAGACATTTCGGATGTTTCTTGGCTATTGTGACTAATGCTGCAATAAACATGGGATGCAGATATCTCTTTGAGATAATGATTTTGTTTCCTTTGATTATATGCCCAGAAATAGAATTGCTAGATCATATGGTAGTTCCCTGTTTTTAATTTTTTTGAGGAAGCTCTCTCGTTTTCCATAATAGCTGCATCAATTTACAGTCTCACCAACAGTACATAACTTTTCCTTCTTCTCCAATTCCTCAGCAACATTAATCTCCTGTGTTTTTGATAATAGCTCTTTTAACAGGTGTGAAGTGATATCTCATTGTGGTTTTGATTTGCATTACCCTGATGATTAGTGATGTTGGTTACCTTTTCATGTATCTGTTGGCCTTTTCTATATCTTGTTTTCTTGTTTGAAAAAAAAAAAGTCTATTTAGTTCCTTAACCCATTTTTAAATTGGATATTTTGTTTTTTTTTGCTTTTGAGTTACATAAGTTATTTTCATATTTTGGATATTAACCTCATATTAGATATATAGTTTGCAAATATTTTTTCCCATGTGGCAAGTTGGCTTTTCATTTTATTTATAGTTTCCTTTGCTGTGCTAAAGCTTTTTAGTTTGATGTAGTCCTTTTTTTTGCTTTTCTTGCCTTTGCTTTTGGTGTCACATCCAAAAAGATCACTGTTAAGATGAACGTCAAGAAGCCTTTCCCCTATATTTTCTTCTAGTTTTATTGTTTCAGGTCTTTCATTTAAGTTTTGAATGCATTTTGAGTTAGTTTTCGTATATGGTGTAAGATAGAGGTTCAGTTTCATTCTTTTCCCAGTGGCTGCCCTGTTTATTGAAGAGACTCTCCTTTCCTCATTGTGTGTTTTTCGCGTCCTTATCAAAAATTTGCTGACTGTATATGCGGAAGTTCTTTCTGGGTTCTTTATTCTATTCTATTGGTTGATGTGTCTGTTTCTATGATAATACCATACTGTTTTGATTACCATGCTGTGTAATATAGTTTGAAATCAGGAAGCATAATACCCTACCTACAAACTTGGTACTTTTTTCTCAAGATTGCTTTGACTATTTGGTATCTTTTGTGGAATTTAGGATTGTTTTTTGGAAACTGCCATTGGAATTTTGATAGGCATTGCATTGACTCTGTAGATGGCTTTGGGTAATATGAACATTTTAATACTATTATTTCTTCTGATACTTGAATATTTGTTATTTTTCCATTTATTTGTGTCTTCCTCAATTTCTTTCATTATGCCTTAAAGTTTTCAGTGTAGAAATCTTTAATTTTCTTGGTTAAATTTATTCCTAAGTATTTTATTGTTTTTGATGTTATTATGTTGGTGCAAAAGTAATTGTGGTTCTTGCAATTATTTTTAACATTTTAAACCACAATTACTTTTGCACCAACCTAATATAAATGGGATTGTTTTCTTTATTTCTTTTGCAGATAGTTTTCTGTTAGTGTATAGAAATACAACTGATTTTTGCATGTTGACTTCATATCCTGTGCTTTACTAAATTTGTTTATTAGTTTTAGTAGTTTTTTGGGGGGGCAGCATGCAGTCTTTAGATCTATGTATAAGATCATATTATCTGAAAATAGAGACAATTTAACTTCTTTGTTTCCTATTTGGATGACTTTTATATTTTCTTTGCCTAATGCTCTAGCTAGGACTTTCAGTATTATGTTGAATACAAGTGATTTAGCCTTAAATTTTAAATTCATAAATCCAACCACCTATTTCTTTATCATCTCCACCCAAATGCCCCACAGACATCTCAGAATTAACATGTCTATATCGAGTTCCCTTCTCCATCCCAAAATGTTCCAATCAAAGTTTTGCTCTCACCCTAGTACAAGCCTGCTTGAGGGGAGGAGAATGTATAGTTGGCTTCTATCTTTCCTCGTTCTACCTCCTCCCCACTCCCTAGCTCCATTACAGGATTGAACAGGATAGGGAGGAGAGAGAAAGTGGCAGGAAATATCTTTCCTGACTATCATGTGTCACTTTCTCTGTATTCTTAAAATTTAGTACAATGTTTCATGACAAATTTTCAAAAAGACAATGAATTAGGCAATAGAAATTGAGAAACAGAGGGGTCAGCCAACAAGTTATTTCCACAATTCATGTGAAAAATAATGGTGGCCTAAACTAAGAAATAGTAATAGGAAGAGAAAAAAAAAAGTAGAGAAGATGGTGAAGTTTTCAGGCAGTAAGTTAGCCAGGTATTGATATTTAATTGGAAGTAAAGAGTGGAGAAGTAGGAAAAGTCAGAATTATTTCAGGTTCTGACTTCTAAATTTGGATGGATTATCATAACATAGAAATAAATAATACATGGAAAGCATACAATTTTGGAGGAAGAGGAATAAATGATTCCATTTCAGTCATACTGCAAGCTCATGTCTAATAGATACTAAGAAAAAACTGGAAAATTTTTCACATAATTTAAACATAGATAGTAATTTTTTAAATGTGAAAGAGTATGTAGCTATGAGAAAATAAGTCTGTACAATTATGTGGCTGGAGGGTCAGAATTTTGCTTTGAACCAAACTAAGGCCCCTCAAATATAAAGTACCTCCATTTCCCACTCCTTATGGAAGAAACATATAGTACTTGAAACAAAAACAAACCATTCTTATATAGCTAGGGGCAAAGGAAATGGGCTGGTTGACTATTATTTTGTTATAGAAATAAAGATATGGGACAGCCTGCCTACAGTTACAACATTTTAACACCTACATGAAGTTTCATTCCTTTCTGTAATCCATAAACTTGACATCTTCTCCTATAAATCCCACCCATTCTAACCTTAGCCCCCACAACTGACTTCCAAACAAAATGGCATGTATTTAGGGCAGTCAGTGAATAACAACAAAATACCAGTGTGTCTTCCTGACAACAAGAGTTTGGGGGGCCTTAAGGCCCCTGAACCCACAGGGAAGTTGAGCTGGAGACAGTTTTGCATCATGAATCATTACCAAAATTGTGAGCTAAATTCTGATTGCAAAACCTTTGTTACAACAATCCAAAAAGCATAAAGCTGGATTCTCAGATGACAGGTAGGGCTTACAATTTATGGCTGAAGACAACTCAATTTTTTAGTTATAAATTGTGAAATTTAATGTGAACATCACTGTAAGAGGATATGTGTGGAACCCCACTAGGTTATTATTATAGTGACGTCTTTTTCTGGCAGTAAGATTCACCTTAAGATTAGAATTTAGCAGTGTATGGAAACCCCCTATAAGGATCCCTCTTTACCCAGAAACTTTCCGGAATTTGATTAGCTTAATTTACTGAAAGTTTAGCTTTTAGTTTTATGGTAATCAACAGCAATATTAAAACCCTATAGGGCCGGCCCAGTGGCTCAGGCGGTTAGAGCTCCATGCTCCTAACACCAAAGGCTGCTGGTTCGATTCCCACATGGGTCTGTGGGCTCTCAACCACAAGGTTGCCTGTTCAACTCCTTGAGTCCTGCAAGGGATGGTGGGCTGCGCCCCCTGCAACTAGCAACGGCAACTGGACCTGGAGCTGAGCTGTGCCCTCCACAACTAAGACTGAAACGACAACAACTTGACTTGGAAAAAAGTCCTGAAAGTACACACTGTTCCCCAATAAAGTCCTCTTCCCCTTCCCTAATTAAACAAACAAACAAACAAATAAATGTCTAACCACTATGCTATACACTTGAAACTAGTATAATAGTGTTGACTGTAATTGAAAATTAAAAAAAAAAAAAACCCTACAATGTCCAGCCTACATTTCCAGTCTTAACTCTTTACTTAACTTTCTCAAGTTCATACTTTAGCCACTGTTCTACTTACTGCCCCCGACCCTGGATTGCATTTTCCTTACCCTGTTCTGTCTTCTCTTCTCTCCTGAGCCCTTGAGATCTAGCTCAATATCTTGACTCATCCATAACACATTGTTCAACCTCTATAATTTGAAGTGATCCTCACTCCTTCTGAATTCCTATAACAAACAGAGTAAATTACGGGAAATTTTTGTTAATGGTAACATTTAACAAATGTTTGATATCTTATTATGACATTTAGTGTTTCATAATTCTATTGAAAATTATTTTCTGTTTAAACTTATTCACCTTGGCTTTCAGGAGACCCCAAGACTACCCTCAGTTCAATGATCCCCTGGAAGGACTCAAAGAGCTCGGAAAAGCTGTTAGTTATATTTATAGTTGCAATTTATTACAATTACAGTGAAAAGATGCAGATTACAATTAGCAAAAGCAAAAGATGCATAAGTCGGAGTCCAAGAGAAATCAGGCACGAGATTCCAGTTATCCTCGCCTGTTGGAGGGTAGCCTGGCCTGGCTAGCGTTCCTGGGTCATAGTAACACTGCCACCGTTAGCAGTACAAGCAAAGGCAAGGTGATTTAGCTCTTCAGGTTTTAATTTACTGAAGTATAAAATCCATAGGTTAGACTAGCCCTTCCTAAGGTTCCTCTTAACTATAAACGCTCATGCAATTGGTTAAAAGCAGGGGCCCTCTAGGTTCAGTTTCTGGCTGTGTCACTTACTGTCTGCGATATGAACCTTCATTGTCCTTATCTATAACATGAAACTATTAATGCTTAATGCAGATCATAGTTTTTTTTTTTTTTTTTAATTGCACACATAAAGCACTTGGCCTGGCATAAAGAAAGAGTTCTAAAAGTCAACAATTAATAATTATATTTATAACAATAAGCATATTGCTAAAACAACTTGAGTTTACAAATCAACTACAAACTTTATTTTGTAAAAATCCTTGACTCAGCAATGACATTGTTCATCGTAGAAAGTGCCTTTTATAGCCATCATTCTTACCCTTTCTCCTAACAAAGCAAAGATAATACAGACAGCTCCTCCATTATTGTCCTGCAGTCATGCTTGTGATAACAAAAAAAGTTAGTTATGATAGTTCATAGAACTTTCAGAGAAGAAAGCAAAAGCAAAGACTGTCCTGCCGCAGTGTTTCATCATGTCAGCACCAGCTTCGGTGATAAAGAGAAATACAAGTTTTTCCCCAGAGTGCTACTCCCCAACTATGAGACTTAGGGTCATTTTGAACTTCCCTGAATATATCTAAAAATGCCTGGTTTCTATCTGAAGAGGAAGTTCATAGTATATATGAGGTAAATATGTATATATTAATATACCAATTGCGTATTACAACTGTTTTAAAAATATTTCAATGTTGAATGGATAGTGTGCAAGATGATCTGTGGTCTACTGGGCACCACTGCCCACCCCTTTCTACATCTTCTCTGCATCACAGGTAAGACATCAAAACTACATTTCCCAGAATCCCTAACAATCTAACTGAGCCAGAGTCTGAAGATGAGAAGCTTTTAGGCTAGATTTTAAAAATGGAAGAGAAGAAGCCAGTAGCCTCTGATGGCAGTGTGAGCAGAGGCAGGAGGCCACCAGAGGCTTCTGGACAAACTCCAGAGAATCATCCACCTTGAGACCCCAGTATACTTGAAATAGCATCTGTTTTACTGATTGATACCTGACTGATACAGCATTTGTAATATTAGTGAAGAACTTAAGATTTTCTTGGAAATACAGTAATAGATTAGGAATAAAAAAATTAAAGCTTATTAAGAGGTTGTAAAATTTTCAACCATTTCTCTTAAAATTCATTTCAAACTATACTCAAGACTTTTATTTGATTCCAATTGAATTCTTCCTTTGATGGTGTACAATGTTCTTTCTTTTTTTTCTCTCTCCCTTTAAGCCTAGTGTTATTCCTGAGCTGTTGTATAGGCTCTTAAAATGAAGCTGGAAATAATGAATATCCACCAATAGAAAATGTAAATTTTCTGTTATAAATGGACTTGGCCTGTCTTTACAGATTCTTATAGGTGCCTTAGCAGAGATAGGGTACCACAGAGACTAATTTTAAAAATATTTTCCCAAAGTCCCTTAGGTCTGAAAATTAAATCACAAAACATGTATTGAGCACCTGGTTGTGTCCTCTAGAAACGAAAAATGCAGTTAGCAAGAAAAACAAAAGCATGGAAATGTAGAAAACATATTTAAATAATACTTCAAGACAACAGCAGATGAAATGTTCAAGGTAATGATGATTCACTGCTCACATTACTGACCTGAAAACTCAGAGAAGCTGTAGAGTCCTTCCATGCACACTTCCCCTGCCTTGATATTATCAGCTCTCAGCATCCTATGGCCCATCCTTAAAAGTTCTGCTCAGGGTCTGGGTACAGTGTACTAGCACAGCCCATCATGTTGGAAGATACAAAGCCAGCCAGCCTCATGGCAGTCATTGTTATTAGTTATAGTTAATGATATGATCAACTTTGTCTTGCCTAATTTCCTCTCTTTCTGTACCTCTTTATGAAAACATATTGCAGGATCCTAGTTCTTGTTCAGCTATTAATTATAGGCAAAGACTGAATATGCAAGAAACCTCAATTATAAACATAGAAATTAATCTGTTTGCGTTAGTTTGGATGTTAAATATTGCACACAAAACTGTGAATGAGTAATCAGGATCACCCCACAAAATTTTTTCAACTGGTGTGAGATGTTGCTAGGAGAGTCATCAGACTTGACAATGGGCCATATGTCAATGATGAATTCCGTCAAGCCTGTTCAAGACACAGAAACCACCCACCTGTCAGTCTCCTCTCTTATAGCTAATTCCTCTTTTACTTTACATACTTCTATTTTGGACTTTGGATTGAATGAGCCTTAACTTAATGGACAGAACTTCACCCATTAGTGGACCACAGAAATTACCCTCACACAGGCTGAGAAAAAGAGTAAATTTAAAAGAGAAGGAAAACAAAGATGCTCACAAGGCCTGTTCTGGTTACTCTGATTCACTGGATCTCCCCTTATCCATACGCTGAAGGCGCTTTTAGTCTATGTCCACTTAATCCTTTTTAATCCTTAATGATACGGAGTGTATTTGTTCACTGAGTATGGAGACAAGCACAAAGTTCCTTGAGTTTTTCCAAAGTTCCAATTCTTCCAACCTGCTACTTCTGTCCTTAAGTCAAACTCTGAAAGCAATGCAGATTTCAGGAAGGTGGGAATTTGGCTTGATTCCAGATCTCTGGGTCTCACCCTCTGGGAAGTAAATAGCTAAATAGAACATTTGCAATTCATTCTCTCTCATTGGCAGGGGACACCTCCAGGAAAGGAATAAAAGATGACCTAGTCAAATATCCTTGTAAACATGCTAAGGGTGATGACTTCTAGCAAAGGAACTAACGGCATTTGCTAGTAGGACAGTCCTCAACCACAGCAGGATATACCTGTTATAAGATTGTTTATGGTAACTATACCTGGAATCTATGGATTTACAGACATGACTTCCTGGAAAATTTCATATCAATTATATGTAACTATCTGAGTATAAAATAGAGATGTTTCCATGGCCCAAACAGCTCTTCCTCCGTAAGTGACTTAACAGAATACCTCATTGTTGACCTCAGATATTAATCTGGGCCCAAGGAACATCCTGATGCAGGAAAAAGAAAAAAGAAAAAAGACCCACTAAGGTGCACTAATTCAGATCTCTCCCTGCTTCGTCTATGTCTCATAATTACTTTTGTCCCAAAAATCATTAGTAAAACTTGTTCTTCGACAAAATTTCTGATTCATGTATCTGACATGGTAATCCAATTCTTTGCATTATTTCACCTTCCATTCCTACTTATCACTTCTCTGACTCTAACCTTAAGAAAAGCATTCTACTTAATTCTTGGGACTCAATCCCTACTCTGTATCCCAGCTCGTCTAACCAGCTTTTTCCTGGTTTCTGTTTCTTGAAACCCTCTCTTGGTAAACTTGTTGAGGACCTCTGACTTGGCAGCACCAAGGTCTTGCATTTTTTATACACATCTCTACCACAGATTTGAGTTTTATCCCACAGCATAGCACAATGACTATCAACTTTGTATCTGGGGAAAGCTATGACTGGTTTGCTTTACACGCTTGCCTCTAAAAATAGCACCCACTGCTGGAGTTTGCGGGCTCTTCATATCTTTTGAATCAGTCATACTCACTTTGGATCCTCCAGAGAACTCAGCCAAACTGTGCTCTTCCATCTCATCTACAGCTATGGCTGTCTTTCCTCCCACCTAGATGGCAAGAGTAACTCCAGGTCCAGCCCTCCTTAATTTGCCTGTCATGCCCTTTTATGTGCTAGAGACTATCTTATAATTAATTTATATCCCACTTAGTTCACAGAATACATAACAGATGCTCAATATTTGTCTGTGGATAGAGAGAAGATAAAGAGCTCATACATAATAACTAAAAATTACTTATACGCTCTATGCCCCAAGCACAGAAATATTATTGTATGTAATTTTAAATCCTCAAAAAACATCCTGAAAATGGACCATCATTCTAGTGATGAAACATCAGCTTTATCCAAGGCTCTCAGCAAGTAGGGCTGAGATGCAGAGACAGGCCTTTGGGCGAAAGGCCCATACTTCCCTGTGATACCACAATGACTCCTTTTGGATTTTTCCTTATTTAATTATCCTCACATTTTCTCCAGGACAGAAAGTGAAGTAACAGAACTATATCAGCTGAGTGTTGAGAATTCGACAGAAACAAGAAAGGGTCTGGTTTAGGGTATGAGGGTATGAAGCAACATGACACATGACACAGGATTCTTGAGCTCTAGCAGAAACAAAGGAAGGCAAACATGACAGAAAGCACTTCATATTAATTTCTTTCATACTGCATTTAAATTCCATGCAAAGAGGGTCTCACCATTGTTCAAGCTGCTTTGTTTCCTCTTTATTGTTTTTTAACACATAATGAAAAAATAATAATTTAATCACGGGTCACGTGGTTTTCATTTGGAGGGCCCAAATTAGAAGTCACATAGCTCTAGACCCACATTAAAAATCATTTACAATTATTTACACTGCAGTCCTGTCAGCAGTGGATTTTCACACTCGTACGCAGAACCTAATTCAGAGGCTCCTCAAGTGAGAAGTTCTATTTTTACATTTAACCACTGAAGAGAAAGCATACTTAGAAATATCTTCAAAAGTGAACTTAGAAAAGTACTGATCATTAGTCAAACAAGAACATCTACTTTTTAAGGTAGATAAATGTAGAAACCCATCTGTCCCAATTCTTCTGGGGTCTTTGAGCAATACCAACTGATTTCTTAAGTCATTAGATGATATACATTTTGGCACTAGATCATGAATGATATATATTTCAGTGACCAGGAAATATGCATTAGGTACTTAATAAATGTTTCTTTAAAAATGTTTGTCATCTAAACTGAAAACATCTCTACCTCTGGAAGAGGAAAGGAAAAGGGTGGAATAGCAAGAAGAAGAAGGGAGGTAACAAAGGACCTTTTAAAATTTCTCCTTTATCTAAGCTTCTGTAACAACTATTAAATATAGTTCACTTATTCAACTAACACTTATTTAATACCTACTATGTGTTTAGAGGGGAATAAGAGATGATAAGAGAGACATTATCTTTATCCTTTTGAAACTCCCAGCATATTGGGGGACACAGCTGGTAAAAAAACAACAAAGATTAAAAAGGAAAAGTTCTATACATGAAAAGCAAATGATGCTATGGGACCATCTGAAAAACAGACCTAACTTAACACGGAGAGTTTGAGAAGGCATCCATTAGAAAGTGACATTTAAGCTAAAAAAAGAGTAGAAATTAGACCTCAAAGTTTGGTAGGGAGACTGAAGGAGGATTAAAAATATATATGTATCTAAGTAACTTTTGAACTTTTGTAAGCAGTTTAACTACAAATCCTTAACCTAAAGAAAATAAAAATGGAAAAAAATATCATATTGAATTCTTCTTAGTAAATTTGTTTTTTTATAGTGGTACAGCAATTCTGAAACTTTTTGTGTATTCTGGAACAGAACAATTAAGTAAGCATGTTGATGTTTTTATAAACTAGGGTTTCCACTACAGAAGGGAAATACAAATGGAATAAGGGTAGTAAGCAAAGAACCCTATGGAATTTGGAGTAGAATGGGAAATCTCAGTATAAATGTGTGTGTGTGTGTGTGTGTGTGTGTGTGTGTGTGTGTGTTATGTGGGGGGGACGGTGAATGTATGTTTTCTAGCTTCCTTTGCTGAAAGGGAGAAAGGAAATCTATTAGTAAGGAGCACAGCTAACACACGTACCTGTTTCTTAATACCTTTCCACACTAAAAAGATCCAATGACTCTTGGAAAATAACAAAGTGCTAAAAAAATATGGGGACATGATAAAAGATTCAGGAACCACTTTAGAGGAGTGCCCACTGTCCACATCTGGAGTCATTTAAGCACCAACTAAATACAATAACTCATTGAATAAAATAAGAATCCATGACGCCATATTGATAATTAGATAGATAGACAAAAGGGAAAAGTCATTCCTTGCAGTAAACTAATTGCTAATAAATACAAAAGAAGCAATGGAGTTAGAAAATTATCATTTTTGTATTTATAGTATATGTAAAAACTTGATTCAGGCAAAATTAATAACTGGCTGCTAAATATAAAGTCTTTGAAGGTAAGGGCCACTAAAAAGAGTAAGAACCAGGACAGGGTCCTGCGACTGGTAGAATTTATATATAAAAATACACATTTCACATATTTAGATTTGGTTATATACTTGAAAATATAAATAGATGAGGTCTGACAGTTAAGTTTGCGAACTTGTTACAACAATATTGCTAACCTTTTTTGATATCAGAGGGACTGTTCATTATGCTTTGTACCCACTGCACAAACAGTTAACCAAGTTGACTATTTGGAAGTGCTGGAAAGGCTGCATGAAAAAGTTAGACAACCTGAACTTTTTGTCAACAATTCATGACTCTTGCATCACGACAATGCACCGGCTCACACAGTATTGTCTGTGAGGGAGTTTTTAGCTAGTAAACAAATAACTGTATTGGAACACCCTCCCTACTCACCTGATCTGGCCCCCAATGACTTCTTTCTTTACCTGAAGATAAAGGAAATATTGAAAGGAAAGCATTTTGATGACATTCAGGACATCAAGGGTAATACGACAACAGCTCTGATGGCCATTCCAGAAAAAGAGCTCCAAAATTGCTTTGAAAGGTGGACTAGGTGCTGGAGTCAGTTCATAACTTCCCATGGGGAGTGCTTTGAGGGTGACCTTAATGATATGCAGCAATGAACTATGTAGCACTTTTTGTAGGATGTGTTTGGGAACTCAATTGTCTAACCTTGTATATTTGCAGAACTTATCTGTCCAAAGAAAAGCCCCTGAAAGAGTGCCCTTGGTTTCCATCCCTGAAGTGACACAGCAAAAGAAATGTGCCTCTCTTCAGATGCCACACTTCAGTGCAAACCCAATTGCCAAGTACCAAGCATGACCATTTGTTCTGTTACACAATACAGGCAGAGAGCCCAGTGCCTAGGAGCTTTCCAAACACTGGAGACATGAAAAATATATATGCACTGGTTTCCAAATATAAAAAGAAGCAATGTCTAAATCTATAAATATTTAATTAAATATTTAAATAAATTATTATATGTCAACTTCATTCCTAGAATTCAAAAGCATTGTCTTTATATTTGAAAGCAATTTTTAGGTTAGAGTTTCTCACTTCATTAAGAATTCCCTAGCATATATAATTATTGTGAAGAAATCACAACTGGTCTTACATTTAAATGAATTACTCAAAACTCTTACTGGCTTCTACCACCTCCTGTAGGGTTTCCTACCATGTAATGATGGTATCAGTAAAGGCAAGTAAGAAAATACGAAGAAAAAAAAAATATGGATGTATGAATATTTCATTTATCACAGCTAAGTCAGTACAGAATACAACATAATTAGTAGCCAAGTTTCCAAGCATGCAGGCCCCAATTTAACCCCTACATAGTATCCCCAAGTCTTACCCTTATCCTTTGCTGCATAAACCCCTTCCAAATGCTTGAGATCTTCCCTCCGGATTGGAGGTGGCAGACTGAGGGGAGAAGAGGAGTGGCAAAGATGGTTCATGTGTGTTTCTACTTCAAATTATTAATTTTGTATTTTCATGAGGGCATTTCTCATTAGAATAACATTATCATGATATAGGGTACAGTTATCAAGGTAGCCAGAAGGTGTGACTGTATAACTTATGCTCAGTAAGACCATCTCTTTCACTTGATCAAAATCCAGTTGTGCTCTTGGTTCACTGTTCTTGTGGTGACAAGAACACTACAGTTTTCAGTTTCCTTCTTATTTTTTGTTTCGTTGACAAGTATTTCCAACTTGTACACTTTTCCTTGATTTTACTAATAACGCATTTTATTTTACCTTAATTGTTTTATCTGTAAAGTAGCAAGCATCTGCTTGCTTCACAGAATTGGTATATAATATAAATGAAATAACATACATGAAACATCAAGTTTATAGTTGGGACTTAATGAATGGTAGTTACCAATATCATTGTCATTACCATGGTTACAATTAATATTGATGTATTTGAATTTTTTAAAAGACCTTTCCCACAAGGAGGTCAGCATCTAGTAATGGCCTTACACTTGGTCATAATCAATGAAATGTCATCACTCCTATTTCTTGACTAAATACCATGTCTAAACCTTTAGAAGTTATCTGTAATATTGTAATTTCAGAGCACATCAATCAAGTTGAAATATTTTTTCACAAAGTTCAACTTTTTTAAAGTCTGAATTCTGCAATGTTTTGTAGCTCAGGTCTACTGTATTATTTTTCTTTCTGGTGACACTGTGATTTTTTAGTGAAGAATTGCAGTGGAATGACATTTTTTATCATTGTTTTTGTCTTTTTATGGATAATAAATATAGCAGACATAGATAGATTAATATCGCTGTGTGCTTAAGAGTGCCTTACTAAAAACACATCAATCACTTACTATATTCTGGTCAGGAATTTGGGAAAATATCTCTATTAACTCTGAATGCAAATTAAAGGCATAAATTAAGATGGCAATTCTTAAAAGGTATCCCTGCCTTCTTTTAATCTGTCCTTCACCCTGCCTTCTTAGTGATCTCTAAAAAGGTAAGTCTGATCACGTGACTCCCCTGATTAATCTTTCCCTCTTCAGTCATAATGTCCCAGTGACTTTGTGTGGCAAACAAGTCCTTCCATTAGGTAGTCTCATTCACCTTTTCAGTTTAATTTTCTTCCATATCCACCCCATGATTCAACCTGATGGAACTATTTGCAGTTCCTAAAATACACAATGCTTTTACTCAAAATGTTTCTCCTACTTAAATGGCCTTTTCTCCTTGTTTGCCAAACACCTACATGGATTGCAGGACTCAACTTGAGACTCATCTTTCTAAATTCTTCCTATATACTTCCACTCCTTTCTTTCATCAAGTAGAATTGCGCTCTTACTCACTTGTGTCCAATTGTTCCCTATAATAATTTATTACACGCACTTGTGTTTGTATCTCTCTTATCTACTAGACTGCTGGTTCTATGAAGGTAAGGTAGGAATTCCTCCAAAGGAATGAGCCTTGGTAGATCCAGCCAAGATGACCATTTCACGGCTCGAGACTGTACCTCTAGCTTGTCATGCTCAGTATGAAATAGTAAAGGGAAGAGACTTGATGCTTAAGGGCATGGCCTTGGAATTAGATCTGTGTTCCAGATCTGACATTAATTAACTGAGTGGCCTTCACCAAATTACTTAAGTGTCTATACGTATTTCATTTTCTCCCCTGTAAAATGAAAATGATAAAAATAATACATGCTTCATGGGATTTTAGGCATGATTTAATGAAGCAATGCCTAGCATTCAATAAATATGATGATGATGATAATGATCCTTTATATGGTTATACTGTTTGTTTTAGAAAAGTAAGAAAATGCACGTCTCATTTAGAGTGACATATAAATTCATTTGGAGGCATAAATTATTTTCCTGTTTTAAATGTAGCAAAGGAAAAACCTAGGAATTTTATGATAACCTTTTCTAATGCAACAGATTTGATTTTTCGATATGGTCTCAAAGTAAAGCATATATCCCCCCATTAGTTTGATGTAAATTTAGACTATGAGACAACATTTATTCATATCTGATGCTGGATTTCCAGTCTACTAAATTAGTCACTTTAAGACATATTCCTTTTCTTTTTGCTTCTGGCTGTCTCTTGACATTTCATCCAATGCTCCTGCCAAGTGGAACTACTGCAGTCCCTAATTGTGGCCTTGTAATCACCCACCCAAGCTTCTACAAAGTTTTTGCTCTGCCTAGCTAACATTGCATCTCCAAATTCAGCTCAGTGGTTATTTCAGCTAAAATGTTTCCCCACCATCTCCATCATTCTGATTTTTTTCTCCCTTCTCTATGTCCCCAAAGCACCATAATACTATTATCATAACATTTATCATTGCATTTGAATTCTCTATTTACATTTCTGTCTCCATAACTAGACCCCCTATTCTGTGGGACAGGGGCCATAATCTTCATATTCCCAAACCAGAAATATCAACATCACTTTTGTAGACTTGTTAGAAAGACAAATTCTTGGGCCCTACCCCAAGCCTACTAAAACAGAATCTCTGGGGGTAGAGCCCAAGAATCTGTTTTAACAAGCCCACCAGATATTTCTGACGCACAAAAAAAATTTGAAAATCAGTGCTCTACATTAATGAGAGTGAATAATCTACAACTATATACACTATATGGAGGAATTCACAAATATGTTTTTGAGTGAAACAAGCCAGACACAAGAAGATACCTATACCTGTATCTATATATCTATATCTATATCATCTATATCTATACCTATACCTATATCTATCTATCTATCTAGTGTGTGTGTCCATATATATCCATTCCAAAACAGGCAAAATTAATCATTGATGTTAGAGTGTAGTATACGTATTTACCCTTGGTTAGTATGGCTACATAATTTGCAGGGCTCAGTACAAAATGAAAATGCACTTGTTTAAAAAGTAGTCCTCTATTACAATATTATTGACTATGCATTGATAGCCACATGGAAGGAACCTGTAATCATGGAAGGCAACTGATCCTTATAAAATGAAAGAATTTGGTAGGAACTACTAAGTACTCAATAAATGACAAATCATGTTTTATTTGAACCAGCAGAGTATAAAGCAATTTATCCAGAAATATATGAAATGCATGCAATCCCCTTGATGTTTTGCTGTTAAACAACATAACGTTTTGTTATACAGGTTTTAATAGGCATAGTCTTGTTATTCTTGTGCCAAACATCTAGGATAAACAGAAACTTCAAGAATTGGAATCGTGTGTGAAAGTTAGCAAGAAATACATGTTTCTGGTAGAATGTGTCACTAATCAATAATTTCCAGAGAACAGGTTTTGTGAGGGAGAAGATGGGAGACCATACGAGCACAGGCAAGATTAAAGGTTAAAGGAGATACCAAAAGGAGTAAGAAGAATGTGAATGAACTCCAACTTCATATTTCTGCACGAGAGCTTTCTGCGTTTAAGCATACGGGTACATATATGCCCCAGGTTCAAAGGGTAACTTACTTTTGAAGCCATAAACATAGATAGCTCTTTACATCTGAGAGAAGCCTGTCACAGAAATCTGAAGTGTGACCATATTTGCCTGAGACTGGTGTTCCCTCAAGGGAATAAAATAATGTTATAGTTATAAGAATTAAGAAGACATTAGTCTCTTGAACAGGCAGCGAGTGCTAGGTTGGTATCTTGCCAGGCAAAGTAGGGGAAACCTTCATATTCAATTTTTAGGATGACTGAAATGTAACGTGTATTAATGATAGGAAGTGTGCTTTCTTTTGTATTGTCCTTAAGGCTCTTAATTATGTAACAGAGCTCTTTCAAAAAAGACATGTGACTGGACAATGTCTGTATTTTTTCATCCCCAAAAATATAATAAAAATACGTTCATGAAGTCCTGTAGCTTAGAAACATTGCTTATATCATCCCACGATGTATACTGTCCACCAACAGAGCTCAGTGACATCTTCATCACTGCCATCATAATTATCTATCCATTAAATGATGCGTATTGCGAATACAATTGATTCCTAAAGAAGATACCAGTCTACATGAATAAGATACAGACACACAATCTCACATGTTTTCAACAAACATTGAGCAACCAAATCGATTTATGCCCAATAGTTGCAAAAATACAATGTCATGATTCCTCCCCTTATCAACCTGTGGAGGTAAGATACTAGAATTCTAACAAATGGATGTAATTCTCTGAAAAAGAACTAATCAGTAAAATGAAATGCAGCACATCTCAATTTTCATGGTAGTGGAGATTTCTCTCCTTTGGAAAAAAACTAAAACACTTTAAAATACTAATTATCTCGATGTTTTTGCAGTGTTGGGTGTATATTGATTAACTCAATAAATCTCCAAGGTCCTTTGGGCACCTGTTGAAAAACTCATAACTATTTGCATTTTAGTTAATCTTCAATTTATTAAAGTTGTATATCTGATAAACAAAATTTTGAGAACCAATTTTTCTTGAGCATTTAAATGTTGATTACAGTTTGTTTTGTACAAAATTATAAGTTAGCATAACTGATTCTTTTGAGTACGTCAAATCCCTGAATACCAGACAAAACACACGCTAATGCAATAATTATAAAATGTATTGCTAAGTATACAATTAAACTTTTTGTAAAATATCAACACCAGAGGTTTAATTCATTTCTTTACCTTATATGTTTCCATACTGTATTTTTTTATAATAATTTCCCAGAGTTTTGGCCTATTTTGACTCCTTCCCAGGTTTCCTATAGTTTCACCAGCATAGTCAAGTACACAGGTTTTCGATTGATTGTAAGTTAAGGAACTTGATTTCTTCTCTCAAGCTATTTCAACGCCAATCTTTCATAATCTTTACCTTTCACACAGGTTTTACTTTTGTGCAACTTGATGGCTTCCTAACGGGTACTTTACAATTCTGTTTTCTCCTTCCATCATCATATATTTGATCCCATTGACTCCAGATAGTGAACACGCAATGCAATATATAAATGATATAGAATTGTACACTTGAAACCTATATAATTCTACTAACCAATGCCACCCTAATAAATTTAATGTAAAGATTTTTAAAATAAATAAAATTATTTTTTACTGTGAAAATTTCAGACTGACCAAAATGTAGCAAGTACAGCAACCCTTCATATACCTGTCCCCTATGTTCAACGTCCACCAACACTTTGCCATAATTTTTTCATCTCTTCCCTCCCTCCTTTTTTCCTTCAATATTTTAAAGTAGATTCAAGACATCATGTAATTTCACTCTTAACTACTTCAGTATGCATCTAAAAAAAGGAAGGAGATATGCAACCTCAATGTTATTATCAGCTAACAAAATAATTCTTTGCTGTGATCAATTATAAATTTAAAATACCCATAAATTAAATAAATATTCAATTTATTATTTAATTTTAGTCTGTTCAAATAAGTATCAAAACAAATCCACTGTATTTGTTCACTTTTCAAAGTTATTTTTAAGTCTCTTTGAATCTAGAATGTGTCTTTTTAAATGTGCATTCCTTTGATTTGAAGAAAACAGAGAATTGTCTTCTAGAATATTTGTACCATGTATACGATTGATTGCTTCCTTGTGGTGTCATAGAACTGATTGGTCACCTTCTCTTTGGGAATTTTCTGTTGATTAGAAATTGGTGCTAAAGGCTTGCTTTGAAACACATTCAATATTTGGAGGAAGAGGCTTAAGAACACTACACGGAGGTGCTGTCTACGTCTGATTGTACCACGTCAGAAGGCACATTGGTTACCTCAGTTTTAATGGTGTTGAGATTAATCAGTGGGCTAAGGAATTGACCAGCTTGATTTTTTTCAGTCAAGTTCTCCATCAACATTCACCCAATAGTTCTAGCATCTATTAATGAGCATTGCCTAAATAACCTATTTCATTAGTGTTTGCAAAATGGTGACTCTATAATTTTAATTCCGTATTAATTAGCTAGAATTTTCTGAATTCCTCTATTCATAGGCCTGTCATTACACTAAAATAAAGTTTATAAATATAGGCAAGATAAATGCTTAATTCTTTCATTTCAATTGCCAATATTTAAAGCAAGGAGTTGATGTTCTAGCAACATCCAACAGTTTCCAGTGAGCTTGGTATGTTTATCTTCTTCATTCTTCTTCCTCCTCCTCTTCCTACCATTAGAAATACAGATTTTTAAAAACAATAAAAAGAAATAAAAAAGGAATACAGCTTTTTTATGTTCAGTATGATATAATAAATTGCGTCTTAACTTTGGTCAAAAGGAGTCCCTTCATGTTGGCTCCTGTTTTATTTTGATATGACTCCATTATTCTTTGATTACTTCTTTGTTTTCTGGTACAAAGAGATATTTCAGGTTCATCCTGAACATTTCCTGCACCACATATGGAATCAACCATTTCCCCCCAAGGAGAGCTGATTCCTTTTAGTAGAGGAATTTGAACACTACAGTTTAGGCATGCTCACTGCTCCTGGGTTGTCGTAATTCCATACCTTTTCAGTGGACACAGTTTGAAAATATGTATTTTTTATAAGAGGAGAAAATAGTCATGAGTTCTGTCTAATATTTCCAACTGAAATAGAGTGATAGGATTTTAACCTAACGTCTTTGATTTTCTCTATTTCTCTGAAAATCTTCTCTTAATATCAACATAATTAATTTTAATATATACGCATATATTCAAAATAACATTGATATTATCACTAATAATAAAAATTCTGACTGTAGGTTAAAATTTCTTTGCACATGAGAATCTATAGACAAAATGCTATATTTAAGATCAGTGCAATTAAAGACAAACAAAAACTCAGGCACAGACAACAATTTAGTTATTACCAGAGGGTAAGGGGAGTCGGGGTGGTAGAAGAGGGTAAAGGGGGTCAAATAACATGGTGATGGAAGGAGAACTGACGCTGAGTGGTGAACACACAATGCAATATATAGATGATGTATTATAGATTTGTACACTTGAAACCTATATAATCTTATTAAGCATTGTCATCCCAATAAATTTAATAAAATTTTTAAAAATCAGTGCAATTATTTTCTCTGGATGATTATGTTACAAGATGTACTTTTAAATTCTCACTTGTCTGCGAACACACAGTGGGATTTATAGATGATGTAATACAGAATTGTACACCTGAAATCTATGTAACTTTACTAACAATTGTCACCCCAATAAACTTTAATTAAAAAAAAAATTCTCACTTGTCAAGATTTATTATAACCTATTGTCCTGTCTTAAGATAGTGATTTATGTTGTTAACATTATTAAACTTTTATGTATTTGTTAATGTTTTTATTAGTAGGGCCATTTAGAGGTTGTGTCTCCCAGGAGACAGAAACTGTGTGAGCCTTAGTCATTACTTCTCTTTTTTAGTTCATGGACCTAATTATCATCTTGAACACGCTGGTAAATCACGTTCCTCTTTGATTATTGCGTGGATCCCTGATGCTAATTCACAGTTCAGTTCCTTTCCTTACTGGTGATAATGTGTAACTACTAGTACTGACAAGTCCTTAGTATAATTGCTACTTTACCAAGATTATATTCATAGTTCCCATTGTTTGGATGGAAATGAGTACCTACTTATGCTTCATAAACAGATATATATTAAGTAGAAGTAACAACACACCCAAATAAATTAACATTCCCTGTTTTAAAAAATAAAAAATAGAAGAAAAGTTTCTTTATTTGTTTATCTTGTTGCTTTGTTGCTTTCAGCTTTATACTCCACATATGGTTCCTGACTTTTTCTGTGTGGCTTATTTCACTTAGCACAGACGGTAAGGGAGGAGGGAGTCGTAGATGAGGGTAAATGGGGTCAAATATATGGTGAAAGAAGGAGAACTGACTCTGGGTGGTGAGTACACAATATGATATACAGATGACGTATTACAGAACTGTACTTTTGAAACCTATGTTTTTTTACTAACCACTATCATCCCAATAAATTTTAATTAAAAGAAATAATAAACAAAAATTAAAAATGCCCTATTCCATTCACTCTTCTTTTTTTGGTTACTTCGTATTATTGTAGACTCATGGCCTTATTCAGACTCAACTTATTCCAATTAACCACAATTATCATCGTTATTTTTTGATGCTTATCACAACTTTTTTCTTTTAGCACTGTCATAATAACCTTTAAAATGACTTTGATTTCTGCCAACAACAATTTTTTCCAGAACTATTTAAACTGTTCTTGTCCTAAGACCTAAACTAAGCTCTTTTACAGAGCCTTGGTTCCTTTTAGAGAATAATAATCGTGTCAGATACAACCTCTGCCCCACCCTTGCCCCTTGGCTTTACCATTTCAGTTATCACTGGCACCATTTCCAAAATGCCAGCATTCTGTTTGTCTGTGCCTGAGGTCTTTTTCTGGTAGCTGGGTTACACTTTTTGATTGGCAGGCTGGAAGTGACAAGGAATCGACACCACGAGGGAGCAGTGCTCAACCAAGGACTCATGGAAGTCGGATATAAATACTACAACTCATCCACAGGTGAGATAATTTTGAGGATTGAAAATTTTACACTGACTCCCAGCGTTCCAAGTTACCAGCAGTAATAATTTGCAAGATTTGTATCCTCTATCAGCTTCCTCCCTTTGTCTACCACGTTTTTTCATTTCTTCTTTGCACTGGAATCTTGGCCTCAGAGTCTGCTTCTGGAGCAACTAGATTACATATTAGAGATCAAAACCAGGCACCTGAGTACCATTGGCAAGCAAAAATGTCCTGCTGCTGGGGCTGTACTGACAGAGCTGGAAAATGCGTGTCCTTTTTCCCTGAATAACACTGATTTTATTTTCTAGTTTAAATTCCTATGTTGCAAGACTCTACCTTTCTTACACTATGTGGTTTCACTGACTGATAAGACTTTTTTCTAATTTAACAAAAGGTTATTAATAAATATCTGATGGTAGCGATGCTATGATAATAATAGAGATAATATTTATGATCTAAAGAACTGAGCTTTTTCAAGGAATTCATTTAAATTCAACTAGCACGTTTGAAGAACTTAAGTGTCAAACTAGGAAGACAAAAGTAAAAAAAGCTGACAGTAAATAAATTAGATATTTGCCTGTCAGAAAGTTGAAGAATTAAAAAGGCCATATTTTGATACTTATAATCCTATAAAGGTCACATGTTCACATAAGAGTGATTCTTTTGTGTTAAAAAAAAGAAAAGAAAAGAAAACCTATTTGAGAGAAAGCCAATGATGTTATTTTTTCCATACTTCTAGGATAACTTGTGGTGAGGCACTTTCTTACTCTGCCTCAAATCTTTTTGAAATCCTCATTAGCCTTGGAAAAAATATTTTTTACATAAGATGTTAAGTTGACTTCATTATCCATAGCAATACATGACTTCCATTAGCATTTCAAAAATATTAAATCCTGTCAAGTGTCTTCTCTACTTGAAGGTTATGTATTTTAAAGATTGCTGAGAAACAAGTTTTAGGTGTGGACTAAAATGAATTGCATAGTAGGCAGAGCAACTGTAAATTTAACACCTAGGGATTTTTTAAAAATGTATTTATGCTGATTATTTAGTTACAAGGAGGACAACACACATCTCTTCTAGCTTACTTCCAGTCAATATAGAAATATATCACCATACATAATTCACTAAGGAACATATTCAGAATGAAATTCTATGTAGAAGAGGTCTTGGTTTCCCTATCTTAGTCTTAAACTTCTTTTCAATTTACAATGAATTCTTCTAATTATTGGATTCCTCTGTGGTATTCATTTTCAGAGAAATATAACTTATTGCTGAAACACTGATTCATGCCAATTTTCTGTTCCCAAGAGATACTCCTCTTATTTGATTCCCCTTATCATTTCTGTACAGCAGGTCCTCAAATGATGTTTCAACGTTGTATCTTTATAACATTGATGAAATGCCAGATGAACTTAACTTTTGTTCATATCAACTAGCCTATAGTAAAACTGGTTTCATTATATATCATTTTGCTTAAAGTCACATAACCTATCGAGGACATTAAATGAGAACTTACTATACTTTGGAAAATATGTTAGTGACCATTTAGAAACATTTTTTATCTCCCTCCCCCAAAATGATGTTTAAACATGTCAGTTTAAATAAATTAACATTTGACTGATACATTTGGCAGTAGCAACAAATTCATATGCCAATGCATGGATTGATTCCACCAGAACATAAAGTGTATCCTTGTGTTTTCATGCTGCTAGCCAGCATTAAAAAATGGTCTAAGATTTTTTTTTTCTTGTTTTCATTTTTCACAGTGACATTCATGGGGCTGTTACCTAGTGTCCTGGAAAATAAATTTGAGTTTGATATTATATATATTCCATACAACATGCAGAAATAGAGGAGCAGTAGGAGAGACATTTTATTATTTATCAAGATATGAGTACCTGTGCCTCATTTTTTATATTTACTCTTTTCCCCCTTGAATTACTTCTTTTTTTCTTGAATAGAACTTATTTCCTCGAACAGTTTTTGGTTCATAGGAAAATTGAGTGGAAGGTACATACAGTTCCCATATATTCCCTGGGACCCCACATGCATCACCTCTCCCATTATTAATATCCCCACCTGAGTAATACCTTGGTCACTATTAATTGATACATCATTGTCAGAGTCCATAGTTTGCATCAGGGCTCACTCTTGGTGTTGTACATTCTACGTGTTTGGATAAATGTATATATAATGCCTTTTCCAGAATGTCATACAGTTAGAATCATACAATATGTAGCCTTTGTAGACTGTCTTCTTTCATGTAATAATATGCATTTAAGGTTCCTTGGTGTCTTTTTACGGCTTGATATCTCATTTCTTTCATGTGGTGAATCATATTCCATTGTCTAGACGTACCAGAGTTTATTCGTTTACCCACTGAAAGGACATCTTGGTTGCTTCCAAGTTTGGGCAATTCTGAAAAAAGCTGCTATAAACACACGAGTACAGGTTTTTGTGGGGATATAAGTTTTCAGCTACTTTGGTTAAATGCCAAGGAGCATGATTGCTGGATTGTATGGTAAGAATAGTTAGTTCTGTAAGAAACCTGCAAACTATCTCCTAAAGTGGCTGCATCATTTCATATTCCTATCAGCAATGTATGAAAATTCCTGTTGTTCCCATTGCTGCCAGCATTTGGTATCATCGGTGTTCCAAATTTTGGACATTCTAGTAAGTGTATAGTGGTACCTCATTGTTTTAATTTTCATTTCCCTGATGGTATAATATGTGGAGCATCTTTTCATATTCTTATTGACGTCTGTATATCTTCTTTGGTGAGGTATCTGTTAAAGTCTTTGGCCCAGTTTTTAAATCAGGTTGTTTGTTTTCTTATTGTTGAGTTAGTATATTGTTCTTTATCAGATGTGTCTTTTGCAAATATTTTCTCCCTGTCTGTGGCTTATCTTTTCATTTTCTTGCCAGTATCTTTGGAAGAGCAAATTTTTTTCTTTTCTTTTTAGTTTAATGAAATCCAGCTCACCAGTTGTTTCTTTCACAGATTATGCCTTTAGTGTTGTATCTAAAATCATTACCAAACCCAAGGCCATCTACATTTTCTGCTACCTCCAGGAGCTTTATAGTTTTGTGTTTTACATGTAGGGCCATGATCCATGTTGAATTAATTTTGCGAAGAGTATAAAGTCAGTGTCTAGATTCATGTCTTTTACACGGGGATGTCCATTTGTCCCAGAACCATTTGTTGGAAAGATTATCTGTGCTCCATTTTATTGCCTTTGCTTCTTTGTCAAAGATCATTTGACTATGTTTATGTGGTCTCTTTCTGAACCCTCTAGCCCGTTCCAACAATCTTTTTGTCTATTCTTTCACCAATACCAAACTATTGATTACTATAACTGTACAGTAGGGTTGAAGTCAGGTAGTGTCAGTTCTCCAACTTTGTTCTTCTATTTCAGTATTGCTTTGGCTATACTAGGTCTTTTGTCTTTCCATATAAACTTCAGGCTCAGTTTTTCAATATCTAGAAAATCACTTGCTGAAATTTTGACTAGGATTATATTGAATCTATAGGTCAAGTTGGGAAGAACTGACATCTTGACAATATTGAGTCTTCCTGTCCATAAACATGGAATGTCTCCCCAGGCATTTTGTTTCTTATTTCTTTCATCAGGTTGTCACCTTCCTCACATAGATCTTATACGGATTTTGTTAGACTTGTATCTAAGTAATTCATATTTGAGAAGACTAATATAAATGTTATTGTGTCTTTAGTTTCAAATTTCACTTGTTCATTGATGGTATATAGGAAAGCACTTGACTTTTACATATTAACTTTGTATCCCACAACCTTACTATAATTGTTCATTAGTTCTAGGAGGATTGGTTTTTTTGTTTTGTTTTTCTGTCAATTCTTTTGGATATTCTACATAGATGATCACATTATTTGTGAGCAAAGGCAATATTTCTTCCTTTCTAAACTGTATACCTTTTATTTCTTTTTCATGTCTTATTGTATTAGTCAGAAATTCTTCATTACTTCTTCTATCCCTTTTGATTTCTAAAGATCAATTTGGTGAGGAAACAACTACAATTATTTCGATCTTGATATAAGAGAAGCAAAACCTAAAATTTTATTTCAGAACTCAAGCTTTTTGTAGTTCTTATTATCCAAAAATATTTCCAATATCATATTAAATAGAAACTTAGACTGAGACCTAGTTATAAATAGGATAAATAAATGGATGCCAGACATGAGTTTGTTCAATATAACCATAAATCTAGAACTTCTAGGACAGTAAATACATAGTATGAAGGATGTCAGTTCTCCATCCTGAACTCCTGGAAGACATGCTAATCAAACTCATCACTCTTAGCTGCTGAGTTTAGACAAGGCTTCTGCACAATGTTCTCAGCAGTACTATCCCCTAGGTCAAGGTAGGCTTGTGGAATGAATTATTTACCATCCTTGAAGCACAGCATAAAGATTTTACAAAATAAATTGCTATTCTTAATTCTCAGGATGTATCTCAACCAGAATAAGATGAAATATGGAAGAGTTTCAAAGTAGTGCACCTTTTTTCCCTCTGGGTTTTAAAATTGTGGAGATTGCTGCAGCTGTTGCATTAAAATCTGAGTTTCTCCCCGTTCTAACTAATAATAAGTGAAAATAATCCGAACCCCAAAGTACTAAGAGCAACAAATTAACTATTTAGAAAGTACACATATAATGGATAAATTGTTTTTCCTAACAACACATGTAATGACATTGGGTAATGCTATCTTAACCCATGTTAAATCTCTGGGCACTGTAGATCATTCTGAGCAGAGCTAAAGTGATGTTCCCATTTATTTTCCTTTTCAGGTTTCTATGGAAACACCTTTTTAGGTGGCCTTTGGCAAAACAGAATATTTTGTTTTATTTTTAAATTAGAAAAAATGCTATTATCTATGGAAAACAAAAATTCTTTATAGCTTTCTGAACCGAGGCTAAATATGATTTCATCAGTTGTCTGTCTCCCAAGAAAGCCAAAGGTATAGAGCTAACACTATTTAGGGTTTGCATATGTGCCTTTAAGAAGAAAATCATTTCTCATTCTTCAGTTCAGGAAATACTTTGTTAACACTTACGAAGCTACTCTATAATTTCATGCAAAATCCCAGAAAATATACAATTTAAGGCATGGCAAATTTCACAAACTCTGATTAAATTTTCAGCTCAATTAACTTCTACTATTATTGGTTCCTATTTATTCTTCACACGAAATTTATCTTTAACAAAAACAGAACAAAACATACACATGCACACAGCTGTCTACCCCCAGCTATCAAAACAAGGTCCTTTTCTACGGTAGCAGTGTGAACTGAGCACCTATGTAAAGCAGGCTAATTCTCTGAAAAATAGCACTTCAGAATAAAGTGTTTATGTGCATTCAAAATTTACTTCCTAAAATTTCAAATTTGAATGAAGAAGTCTTGTCCATAACATTTATGTATTTTAAGATTTAATCATAACCAGTATCAGCCTTGATGTGTCCTCCCTAAAGAGATCTTGTTGGTCAGTCTCTAAGCTGCATATCTCTACCTTTCTGATCATTTTAGTTGTCTTTTTCTTGAGGTCTATTTACTAGATAGTATATAATATCTCAGATGCAAATGGACAATTGTTTTAACCAAAAGTCAGAGCAACTTCTGTTAGAAAAAAAAAATGGTGCATGTGGTAAGATACACAGAAGCCTGCATCTGCTTTATTATGTGTAACATTGATAATGTCTAAAACTATTCAATCGAAAATATAATAATTAATACATTTAAATAGAATAATTATTTAAATGTGTTAAAGTAACACTAGAGGGACACAGATAGATGCATAGAAGATGGCTGCCTTTTAAGCAAAATCAGAGAAAAGGGAAAAGGTTGAACCAGGAACTGCTATTATTACAAGTTTCTTAGTACTATTATACTTGTTAAACTGTGTATACATAGTGTTTTGCTAACAATCAAAAATTTAAATTGGCATAGTAAAAGTAGGGGAAGAAACTCAACTGCTATTTTTTGGCCTGCACAAACATACATGTTAGAATATGTATCAACTGACCAGCATAACAGGGTCAAATGCAAATGGTTGATTACATTGTCCTCCAACTCTTGGTTACTGTTTATCTCTTAATTTAAAAATGTCAAATAAGGCAATTTTTATCAAGAAACCTTATATCTTTTTCTATGCAGAAAAATATTCACCTACTCTTCTTTGGATTTTTGTCCCAAGCCGTCACTTTATCTATAGCAAACACCTGTCACTCACCTCCCAATCCCATGGTAACTCATTATCCATAAAACTGTTCGCCTCCTCAGAGAATTCCAAATAATTAGGCATAATTTCTCCTTATGGCTATATCTATTTAAATTTATTAAATATATATATTTAATATTTCTCCCAATTGGCTATATTTATTTAAATGCTTTAAAACTAATCCTTACTTTAAACACTACCATCTTGCTCTATGAGCCACAGCTGTTTTTCCTTCATCATTTTTTTTAAAAAAACAACCAGCTTTATTGAGATAAAATTCATATGCTACACAATTCATCCAATTATAGTATACAATTGAATGTTTTTTAGTATAGTCACAGAGTTTGCAAGTATCACTTCTATTGAATTCCAAAACTTTTTTTTTTTATTATTAGTTTCAGGTGTACAAAACAATGTACTAGTTAGACATTCACACCCCTCACAAAGTGATAATTCCCCTTCCCCAATCTTCTACCCCTCTGACATCGTATATGGCTGTTACAGTTACACTGACTCTACTCTGTTCCCTATGCTGTACTCCACATCCTGTGACTATATATATATATATATATATATTTATATTTATATTTATATTTATATTTGACATTCATTGTTATTCAGCTTCAGCTTCACTGCAATGTACTCTTTCATCATTTTTGACCAGTAAGGGTGCTTTGTAAAAGTGGCCAATCTTTGTCTCATCCTCTGTATGATGTCATGCCTCATTGGTTTGCTCCCTTCATAGCCAGGCATTGTCTGGCCCACTTTATGCATCCTCTCAAAACCTCTGCTCCCAGAGCACTGACCTACAGCTCCTGTGAAAGAGCCTTCAGTTCTCAGCTGAGGGCTGTGCCTCTGGATAATGTAAATTGTCACTTGTCCATTGTGACCTCACAGTCGGCAACAATAAAGAATCAAAATAAATTAACCTCAGCCACTATGTGCTGCAGTATGTTGTTCAGAAGTTGTTCCTAATTCCTTCTTTTCATAAAATTTAAGACAAAATGACACCAGCAGAACAAACCACTTCACTTTTATCTCCACAGCTAAAAATACATGTCCCAAATGTAGGTTTAAAATTGAGAACCTAAACTTTCTTTCAACTGGGATGGTTGAAAATTTTGACCCAATAACAAGTTCTGAAACTATAGGCTTCAAGCATGAGAGGTCAAAATCCTTCATAAAATAACAATTTTTTTTTATTACAGAAGTATCATTCTGGTCCCCTAAAATGCAACAAATGAAAAGCCAAATGTACAAAATAAAATATGATTGTTTTGCAACACAAAACTTTCATTACTTGAAAATCTTTACTTCAAAATTACTTTAGAAAATGAGCTCCCCAAACATTTAAGATTTCCCTCTCAATAGACCACTGACCACCCTAGCTACTTTGACCAAGGGGATAAAGGACAGAGAATGTTAACTAAATTGTGAAGCACTGCTAGTTGAAGGCATTTTAAAAAAATGTCAGTTACCAAAATTAAATCTACACAAAATTTTAAATACATAAGTAATTATATAAAGCAGAGGTCATAGGTTTGTCCAAAAGCAGATAAGCAGTCTTTTTTCCTCTTCTTTCCTTTTTTTTCTTTTGTTTGTTTTTTATTTTTGTTTTTACTTTTTTAACATTTATATTTTCAGGGATAATACATAAAAATCAGGAGTCCTGGCTTCTCAGGAAAATCCAAGGATCTAGCTTCTTACATTTCCACTGGCAATGAACAGCTAGAGTTGAATAGCTGAGTTCTCTTTTACATGCAGCATTGAATCCCCCAGTTCCTAGAGGACCCTTCATACACTACTGTCCAGAAGATCAAGTCAAATTCACTCATTTAAATTACCTGCTTACGGTATAGACATTTATTTGATTTTTGTGAACACCAATTTCCTAAATAAACTAGTTATGGTACTCATTAGTTAGTTATGGTATTCACAGACCATAATTTTAATAACTACATGAAGTCTGAATAGTTACAAAGAATCTTATTTAATAGCTAACTACTTTTCATCAATAAATAGCAATTTATGTTTAAATCAATAGTGGCAGAAATAGAGCTCTTATGTACAGTAAAAATAAATAAATAAACAAAAATAAATAAATTGAACTTTTGTGTTGAAAACTGAAAGTAGCCAAACAGTATTTTTCCTTGTTTTACAACTAATTTGATATACAGTTGACCCTTAAACAACACAAGTTTGAAATGTTCAGGTTCACTTATGCACAGATTTTTTAAATAAATATTGTAAATGCATTCTCCTTATGATTTTCTTACAATATTTTCTTTTCTCTAGCTTACTTTATTGTAAGAATACAATATATAATACATATAACAAAGTATTTGTTAATCGACTGTTTAAGTTACCAGTAAGGCTTCCAGTCAATAGAATGCTTTCAGTAGTTAAGTTTTCGGAGAGTCAAAGTTATACATGGATTGTCTACTGCATTGGGGGAGTTGGCACCCCTAACTTCCTCATTGTTCAAGGGTCAACTATAGTGTGTATTAGTCCCTTAGGGCTGCTGTAACAAATAACCATAAACTTGGTATCTTAAAAGGACAGAAGTGTATTCTCTCATAGTTCTTGAGACTAGAAATCTGAAATCAAGGAGCTGGCAGGGCCATGCTCCCTGGAAGGCTCTGTGTGAAATCCTTCTTTGCACCTTCCAGCTTCTGGTGGTTCCTAGTTTCCTTGGTTTGTGGCAGCAGAACTCCAATCTCTGCCTGCGTCTTCACATGCCCTTCCCCTCACTGTGTCTCTATATCTGTGTCCTTTCTCTTATAAGTACATCAGTCATTGGATTTAGGACCAACTCTAAATCCAGATCATGTCACCTTGAGATCCTTAACTTAATGACATCTGCAAAGACCCTATTACAAATAAGGTCACGTTTATAAGTATGGGGGGAGGGGGAAGGGGTTAGGACTTGGACATCTCTTTTGTAAGAGATATAATTCAACTCACTACATACTGATTTCTCACAGATTTAAATAAATGTGTGGCCTATTTTGGTCTAAGTATTTAAGCTCCAGTCACTTTACAGTTTATATTCACATATTTAATAAATTCAGGCTATAAATATGACATTTACTTTTGGTTTCAACACTAGAATCTTTGCTGACTTATAATTAGTTGCATCTAATAAGCCAGTTCTAAGCCACAAGACTAAACTGAAGTAAAGAAAGTCTTACAGTTTAAATCACAGTTTTTAATTCAGAACAGTTACCAGGATTTCTCAAGATAGGTGAGTGGCCCCTGCAATAGATGTTGAACAAGCTAATGCAACTTTGACTTTGTGAGAACCAACCATTAAGTATTCAAAACTTTTGAAAGCTGAAAGTAGCTTCAAATTGACCATAGTGGGAGTATTTATACCACAAAATTTGGCAAATGCTACAAATCAGGGGCACCTCCCCAAAGAGCCCACCATTAAACAGCTACCAGCACACCACTGTCTGCACATTATGAAGTGGTCCACAAGTGGTTTGGCAGTTAGAGTAAAAAAAAGTAATTATTTAATTTTGCTGACCTACGTTTCATAAATGTGAAATGAAAAATTATTATCATCCCTCAAATATTGTTTCTTCGAAATCACCATTATTTCCTTCAATGATGTTCAAGAGCAGCAAGTTAGCTACAGACAAAGATAACAAGGTGAGTTAGTCTCACTCAGCTTATAAATTTTCACATTATTTGCATAAAGCTGGCATTTTAAATTGTTATCATAGTGTTGTACTGTATTTACAAAAATTGATCAGTAACTCAAAGTAATTCAGGCATGCATAAAAGTAATGACAAAAAGGGTAAGAGAAAGATTTCAGCTATTCTGAGTATATGTATCTTTCAGAATATTACTATATATGAACAGTACTCCAGTGCAAATGTAGAAGCTGAATGTGTGTGTGTTCTGATAATGATTCTATAAATATCATGATTATTTGCAAATAACAAACACAACTACAAATATCTAAAAAGTAGACTTTGTTAGCCAAGAGATCTAGTCACCACTATCCGGCAGTGTACTGTCTGCTATGAGACTATGAAATAATAATGAGGTAAAGAAGCTTTCTCATTTTTAAACACAGCACAGTGACTTTTCTAATAAATAATTTACATTTTACCAGAATTAATGCATAATCATATTTCCAGCATGAAATTGATTAACTTTGTCATCAACTTTGGTTAATTTTGTTCATTAACTTTGTCAGTCATGTTCGAGTAATGTGACCAAACCCATAGAGGCATCACTCCAGTTAGTTGTGCTCCTCATAAGAGAAACAGGTAGATGCCCTGTTATTACTGACGTACTTGTTAAATTGGCTACAAAGTTAACAAGTATCGCATTCACAGGGAAAAGCAGAATGAGCATTAGGTTAAATCCCTTTATCAAACGGAATGATGAGCTGTTACTTGATATCATTGCATACAATGCGGAGGAGCGAATGCTGTGACATGCTCCTTGTAAGGATTACTGACTCTGGGTGGCGAACACACAATGGGATTTATAGATGATGTATTACAGAACTGTACACTTGAAACCTATGTAACTTTACTAACCATTGTCACCCCAATAAACTTTAATTTTAAAAAAAGTAAATAAAAAAAAGAAAATGTGCAATTGAATCAGAACTGATACTGCAAGCGTGTGTGTGTGTGTGTGTGTGTGTGTGTGTGTGTGTGTGTGTACAGGAAGGAGTATTGCTGGATAAATAAAGACACTGCACCCAAACGCCAGGCCACATACTGCCTTATTCATAGAGAACTGTTGACAGTCGACAAGCTGCCTCATCGTTTTGACTCAGTATTGAAGGAAATATTTCAAATTGCAAATATGATCTAATTAATTCACCAACTTTTATTGTATCTGACAGGTACTGATTTGTGAGGCAGGGAATATATCACTGATGAAAGTAGACAAAATATCCTGTCTTATTTTGGTGTGTGTGTGGGGGGGGGTGAAGAGAAACAGACAATAAACAAAATAAATAAGCGAATTAGATAGTTAGTATTTGACAGTTTTTGCCCCACAGAAACGATAGTTTCATATAGTTCAACTCAGTATGTTAGAAGATGATGAGTACCATGTATATAAATAAAGCAGGGCAGAGGGAGAGAGAGTTTGGAGAGGAGGTTGGGGTGAAGGAAAGCGCAGGTGCGGGAAATCTTCACTGGCATAACCTTCTCAATGAGGTGGACAGAGAAACCAATAGCCTGAACTAACCACCTCATGGACAAAAAGGCACAATTTTGATACAGAGATTGGGGATACAGCGATTTCTTGAGACCCTATGGTGGAACAAGTAACTTGACTACCAAGGATCCAATACTGGCCAGAAAGAGAAACTGGGGTTATTTTAAAACCAAATCTAAATCCTTCAATAGAATATGGGTTATACTTTTAAATCTGAGGACTACCTAAAGAATCGATTGGAAAACCACTGGCTGTATCTCCCACATTGAAGCTTTTAGAGTTGGTGTGTGTTAATCTTGCCTACTTAGCATCTTTCAGAATGTTCAAAGTAAACTTTGGTGGAAAATGTCTTCATATTTCTGAATCCCACATGCATTAGGAAAATCTATAATTATGACAGTGCCAACAAACATCTACTGTTATTTCCAGGAGCCTAAAATTATGACAAAAGAATTCCTAATTTGGTAGAAACAAAGACAAACAAAAGGAACTACTTGCATATAGAACATGACCTATGGCTGCAGCCTTCACACTGAATAAATACATTAAAATAAAATGATGCAAAAAGCATCATCCCTCTTACAGATACGATAAAGGAAGCCGTATAGTGCCTGGTTAAGGGCTAAAGCACCAGCATCTGGGTTTGAGCCCAATTTACCTAGCTGCACAGCCTTGAATAAGTTACTTAATCTTTCTGACCCTCAATTTCCATCTGGGAGTGATCATAACAATGCCAAACACATAGGGTTAATGTGACTATCACATTGGCTAATATGTAAAAAACTTAGTGCCTAGGACACAATAAAGTGCCTTAGTGCCTGGTATACAATACAGACTGTTAAGTAATAAGACCTCCTGGGTTGTGATGACTTGAAGGATTTGGAAACATAACAACCTTTAGAGTTGGTATAAGCAATATACAAGGACTGAAAATTAAGTTCGCGAACTTGCCACCGTGCGCTTACATTGTCAGAACTGTACAAACAGCTCGGTAAGGTTTTATAACCTTGGTGTATCAGGGTCTCACAGCTGTGTTCGTGTTGATGTGTGTTGGTATCTTGCTGAGTGGCATTCATCATTGTTGCGAGTTTTTGTGTGCCATCATGAGAATGTCTGAGCTTGAATTAGAGCAACGAACAAACATTAAATTTCTTGTTAAACTTGGCAAGAGTGGAAGTGAAATCAGGGACATGTTAGTCCAAGTTTATGGGAATAATGCCATGAAGAAAACAGCAGTGTAAAAATAGATTAAACATTTTTCTGAGGGGAGAGAATGCGTCACTGATGAAGAGAGATCAGGACAGCCAGTAAGAAGCAGAACTGACGAAAACATTGCAAAAATTCATTGAATTGTGCATCAAAATCATCAGCTGAATGTGAGAAGCACAGCAGACCAAGTAAACATTGATAGAGAAATAGTTAGTAAAATCTTAACTGAAAATCTTGGCATGAGAAAGGTGTGTGCAAAAATGGTCCCAAAGGAGCTCTTGCATCACAACAATGCACCAACTCACAGGGCACTGTCTGTGAGGGAGATTTTAGCCAGTAAACAAATAACTGTATTGGAACACCCTCCCTACTCACCTGATCTGGCCCCCAATGACTTCTTTCTTTACCTGAAGATAAAGGAAATATTGAAAGGAAGACATTTTGATGACATTCAGGACATCAAGGGTAATATGACGACAGCTCTGATGGCCATTCCAGAAAAAGAGTTCCAAAATAGCTTTGAATGGTGGACTACACACTGGAATCGGTGCATAGTTTCCCAAGGGGAATATTTCGAAGGTGACCATAGTGATATTTAGCAATGAGGTGTGTAGCACTTTTTCTAGGATGAAATTGGAAGCCTAATTGTCAGACCTCCTACACTGGCAGTGTGTGCCTATTGATAGGCTTGAAGGCCCTGGGTCCTCACTGTGCCAGATCTCAAAGAGTTTCAACTTGTAGACTGCAACATTTACCCCAAGGAAAAGCGTTATCCTCTCCTTAAAAGCTTTGAAACCTGGCATTGACTTGGCCTCCTTATGGATGAAAATCTTTTCAGGCATCTGTTTCCAGAATAGAAAGGTTTTATCCATATTGAATATTTGCTCTGTCATGTAATTTTCCTCCACAATCAGTTTACCTAGAGTTTCCAAAATTTCTTCAGTTACCTGCACATTAGTACTCACTTTCACATTATATGAAGAATAGTGATTCTTGAATCATTTAAACCACACAGAACTAGCAGTAAATTCAACTATGTATCTGGGTCGAGCCTTGTCTTTCAACAATGCAAACAAACTGCTTTGGCCGTGATTGTCACAGTGCTCAGAGGGATACAATCCAGGTCATTAGAAGTTTCTCCAACTCTGATATAGGCACTTCTATAATTTTTGTTAGTCTCACTGCCTTCAATGAAGCAGATCCTTTAACAGATTCCATCACTTTGTTCTTGTTTTTCAAGATCATAGCTATGGTGGGATGGATATGCCTGACTGAGGAGCAATAACCATCACTGATTTTCCACCTCTGTAGTCCTTAATCAATTGTAATTCCCTTTCCAGGTTAATCACTCAACATGGCCTCTGATTGACAACATTAGCCATGGATTTTGCATGCTTAGGAGTCATGATGAACAAAACAACATGAGATTAAATCAAGCACAAGAGAAAATTATGCAATCAAGAGACAGTAAACACAAAATGTATGAGGCTGCAGCCGGTGGCTATTGTGAATAAGACTTCAATGATCTCTGGCATACAAATAATTGTTTGAGTCTCTGTTTTCGATTCTTGGAATATATATACATATACCTAGAGGTGGAATTGCTGAGTCACATGGTGATTCTATGTTTAAGTTTTAGAAAAATACCAAACTATTTTCCACACTGACTATAACACTTTACATTTCCGTTAGTGTTGCACAAGGGTTCCAATTTCTCTGCATCCTCACCAATATTTATTTTCTGTGTTTTACAAATTATTATTATGATAGTCATTCTACTGGGTGTGAAGTTGTTCATTATTGTGGTTTTGATTTGCATTTCCCTAATGACTAATGATGTTGAACATCTTTTCCTGTGTTTATTGATCATTTATATGTCTTCTTTGGAGAAATGTCTATTTAAGTCTTTTGTCTATTTTTGAATTGATTTGTCTTTTTGTTGCTGAATTTTAGGAGATCTTTATATATTCAGGACATTAAACCTTTACTATATATATGATTTGTAAATATTTTCTCTCATTCTGTAGGTTATCTTTTCACATTATTAATAATGTAACTTTGCCTTTTTAAGAATAGTATTTAAATTTTTCTCTTTCAGATAAAATAAGAAACAAAATACTAATCATCAACAAGACAAATAGTAACAAGTGTTGGAGAGGCTGTGGAGAAAAAGGAACCCTCATACACTGTTGGTGGGAATGCAGACTGGTGCAGCAATTATGGATGGCAGGGTGGAGATTCCTCAAAAAATTATGAATAGAATTGCCATATGACCCAGCAATCCCTCTCCTGGGTATCTACCCAAAAAATCTGAAAACATTTAGAGATAAAGACACGTGTGCTCCAATGTTCATTGCAGCTTTGTTTACGGTGGCCAAGACATGGAAACAACCAAAATGTCCTTCGATAGATGAATGGATAAAGAAGTTGTGGTATGTATACACAATGGAATACTATTCGGCGGTAAGAAAAGATGATATAGGAACATTTGTGACAACATGGATGGATCTTGAGAGTGTAATGCTAAGCGAAATAAGTCAGACAGAAAAAGCAGAGAACCATGTGATTTCACTGATATGTGGTATATAAACCAAAAACAACAAAAGAACAAGACAAACAAATGAGAAACAGAAACTCATAGACACAGACAATAGTTTAGTGGTTACCAGAGGGTAAGGGGGGTGGGGGGTGGGAGAAGAGGGTAAGGGGGATCAAATATATGGTGATGGAAGGAGAACTGACTCTGGGTGGTGAACATACAATGGGATTTATAGATGATGTAATACAGAATTGTACACCTGAAATCTATGTAATTTTACTAACAATTGTCACCCCAATAAATTAAAAAAATAAATTAAAAAAAATAATAAAATAAATTTAAAAAATAAGAAAGTCAAAAAAAGTGACTGCGAGTAAATCTCTCTATAAACATATATGTTACAGTTTTTATGACAAACCAGCAATAATTAGCTATAAAATATAACAGAAACAAGGTTGTTCACATAATAGTAAACAAAACAAAATCAAAACCATCTAATATATAATATCTAGGAGAAACTTTAATGTGAAACAAGATTTATATGAAGGAGAAGGCAAAACAAACTTGAGGAAAAGGAAAAATATATCTTATTTTTATTATTATGAATTTAGACATTATTGGCTATGATAAATATTACAGAGATACCAATTTTTCAGGTTTAGTGTAGTTTAATATAATTCTGTCAAACCCTCAGTACTGAACATATAATTCTAATAAGTCAAGAAAATATAAAATGGAAATCAGACAAATTTTTGGGTTGTAGAAGACCTTTCTGAAAACAATTAATCAAAAACTGAAGCCATAAAAAAGATAAAAATGTAGCAATTCTACATAAAAAATACATATGAGGTCTACCAATTAGGTTCACAAACTTTCCACCGTGCACTTACATTGGCAGCACTGTACAAACAGCTTGGTAAGGTTTCATAACCTTGGTATATTCGTGTCTCACAGCTGTGTTTGTGTCGACAAGTGGCGGTGTCTTGTTGAGTGGCCTTCATTATTGTTGTTGCGTGTTTCCATATGCCGTCACAAGAATGTCTGAGCTTGAGTTAGAGCAATGGACAAACACTAAATTTCTTGTTAAATTTGGCAAGAATGGACGTGAAATCAGGGACTTGTTAGTCCAAGTTTATAGAGATAATGTCATGAATAAAACGGTCATATTCAAATGGATTAAACATTTTTCTGAGGGGAGAGAATGTGTCACTGATGAACAGGAGTCACGGCAGTCAATAACGAGCAGAACTGACAAAACATTGCAAAAACTTATTGAATTGTGCATCAAAATCATCAGCTGATTGTGTAGACATTGACAGAGGAACAGTTAGGCAAATCTTAACTGAAAATCTTGGCATGAGAAAAGTGTGTGCAAAAATGGTCCCGAAGGAGGTCTTGCATCACAACAATGCACCAGCTCACAGGGCACTGTCTGTGAGGGAGTTTTTAGCCATTAAACAAATAACTGTATTGGAACACCCTCCCTACTCACCTGATCTATCACCCAACGACCTCTTTCTTTACCTGAAGATAAAGGAAATATTGAAAGGAAGACATTTTGATGACATTCAGAACATCAAGGGTAATATGGCAACAGCTCTGATGCACATTCCAGAAAAAGTTCCAAAACTGCTTTGAAGGGTGGACTAGGCACTGGCATCATGCATAGCTTCCCAAGGGGAGTACTTCAAAGGTGACCATAGTGATATTTAGCAATGAGGTATGTAGCACTTTTTCTAGGATGAGTTCGTGAACATAATTTTCATACCTCATCAACTTTAAAACAAAAGCTATAACAAGAGACAAAGAGAGACCCAGTAATCCCACTTTAGGGTATTTATGTGAAGAAATCCAAACACTATTTGGAAAGGATATGTACATCCATATGTTCATTGCAGTATGTTTTACAATGGCCGAGATGTGGAGGCAGACTTGTTGTCTGTCGATGGAAGAATGGACAAAAAGGTGGTGATACATATATACAATGGGATATTGCTTGGCAGTGGAAGGGAATTCTCACTATTTGCGGTGCATGGATGGACCTGGAAGGAATTACCCTAAGTAGAGTGTAAGACAGAGAAAGACAGATGCAATGTGACTTCACTTATATGTAGAATCTAAAGAAAAAATAAACAAACAAAACAGAAACAAACTCATAGATACAGAGAACATATTGATGGTTGCCAGAATGAAGAGGGGATGAGGGTGAGTGAAAAGGGGGAAGGGATTAAGAAGGACAAATTGGTTGTTACACAGTAATCCTGGGGAAGTAAGGTCTAGCATAAGGAATATAGTCAATAATATTGCAATAACTATGTATGGTGTCAGATGGGTACTAAATTTGTTGGGGTGATAGAAGGGAGGAGACTTGGGGGCAGAGTGAAAAAGGTGAAGAGATTAAGGAGTACAAACTGGCAGTTACAAAATAGTCATGGGGATGTAAAGTAAAGCACTGGGAATATAGTCAATAATATAGTAATAACTGTATAGTGCCAGGTGGGTACTAGACTTGTCAGGGCATCATTTCTTAAATTATACAAGTGTTTAACCATTATGCTGTGTACATGAAATTAATATAAAGTAATATTGAATGTCAACTATAATTGATAAATTAGAAAGACGGGGAAGGTGAAGGAGAACAAGTGGTCCAAATTTCCAGGTATGAAACAAATAAGTCATGGGAATGTAATGTACAGCACAGGGAATATAGTCAATAATATTGTGATAGCGTGGTACGGTGTCAGATGGTTGCTGGACTTATGGTAATCACTTCTTAGGTACATAAATGTTGAGTAACTATGGTGTACACCTGAAACTTATATAATCTTGTATGTTAGTTATATTTTTAATAAAAATCTTAAAGAAAATAAAAGAAATTGAAAAAAGTAAAATTTAAGAAGTGTTCTAGGGACTGTACCTTGAAAATGATCTTTTCTATAGCAAATAAAGGAATAATCCCTTTTTAGTAATTTTCTAAAATAGATGTAAGGTATACGTCAAATTTTACTACAGCTAAAGGTAGGATAAGAAATCATAAATATTTAACATTTTATTCTTTGGGGGTCCTGAGAGCAAAAGATCATGTACATTCCAGGCAAATATACTCATGGTGAAAATCTTTGTATGATTTTAAAAAAAACAGCTACGCCAAAAAGAGTGGAAGGAGGATGTTATCGAAACCAGTAGGGTCTGAACCCAGCTAAGCTAGTCAAAATGTCTTATTACAAATATGCATGAATATGGCAAGTATGCATGTCATCTTAAATAATAAACACCAATATATCCCAAAATACAAGAATTTTCAAGTCTCACTCTGTGAGAAGAGGGAGAATATTTTTACACGATTGTGTAATCACCAATAAGACATAGGATAAACCCAAGCAACTAAATTAAAATGTCTTGCTTGTATATGTGTGTGTATGTGTGCATGTGACTAAATACAACCATTCTCCCCACCACTGAATCACTGCAGTATGTGTGTAGCCCTAGTACCCATTTTGTGTTGACTGAATATCATTGCTTACTTCATGGTGTTGCTCAGAGATGACAGAGAAAGACTACATCCTTGTGAGCAGTTGATGAGTCTCTCCTACCCCAGAAATGCAGATTAGTTTGGAGACAAGAAGCTGATTTTTGGAAGATATATCTCTAGATCCTACACTACTCATTTCGACTTGAGGGAGTCAAGATTAAGAACACTCCTAGATGTTCGAGAAGAAACATCTAATGACACTGAGACAAAGATTAGTCAAGAACACTCTGGAGCAGGTCACAGGCTAAAAAGAGGTAAGTAGCCAGATTTATGAGCCAGGTTATCAAATTACACATTACATGCTGTATCTCTTTCCCTATGTCCCCCCATGTGTTTGGTAAGCCTATTTTTAAATGTTACTTTCTGGTCTACACCATGCAGGCAGGGGTGTTTGTCTACTTTATTAACTGCTGAGTTCCCCTACACTTAGAACAGTGCCAGGGGCACACTGGGCAATTAAGAGATGTTTGATGAAGAATGACTGAATTCATCGTGTTACTGGAAAATTAGGGGAAGTTTCTATAGTCATACTTTGGTCCATATCGTGTTTCCCCAAAAATAAGACATAGCCCGACAATCAGCTCTAATGCGTCTTTTGGAGCAAAAATTAATATAAGACCCAGTCTTATTTTACTATAATATAAGACCAGGTATTTAATATAATATGATATGATATAATATAATATAATATAATATAATATAATATAATATAATATAATATAACGATATAACATAATACCGGGTCTTACATTAATTTTTGCTCCAAAAGACACATTAGAGATGATTGTCCAGATAGGTCTTATTTTCAGGAAAATACGGTATTTTAGGGAAACAGTATTCCTGAGACCAGAAGATGGGGGCAGCATTACTAGTGGGAAATCTTCAAGGAGAAATTCATCTGAGAGGAAGGACTCATGGTTGTAAAATGTGGCCATTCCTCCCTCTGTGGAATTGTTCTTCCATTGCCAGTCTAGAATAATCTGGCTTTGATTTGTTAAGGCAGCTCTGTGTTTGGAGGCAGGGTGAGGGCAGCAAGCTGGTGAGCATTTAGAGCTGCATTACGTAAGTGTAATCAATTGCACATGTCAGGGAAAAAAAAAAAAAAAAAAACTGGGGAGGAAAATAGGAAAGCAGGTTGTTTCACTTTAGTCCCTGTGGGACTCTGGGCCTTGCACCTGTTTCCAATCCTGCTCTAGATTCTAGGGAGAAGTAAAGAGGCACCATGTTAGGCGCTTCACATATGCCTTCTCATTTCATCCCACGGTAATTCTGTGAAGATAAACAAGGTGGCATTTTACTAAAAAGAACACTGATGCTGAGAGAAACTGAGTAACATGCTTTAGGTGGTAGAGCAGGAAAATGATTGAGCTGGATTCAAACTTAGACCTGTTTAATTTCAAGGTTGAGTGCTGTTCCTCCAGGACTCAGCATCTTCAGTATCTCTAATTCCCAAATCTTACACTCTTAACATTTTGACCCTTCATTGCACTGATAATAGCAAAATAATTGTTTCAGCATGAGAATGTGCTGTCTGAATTATTATTTTGTGGTTCTGTGATGGATGTGGACATGAACCTATGCACCAAGGAAAATTACTGCTGGTGATGAAGGATTAGAAAGCAAAACCAATAATTGACTGTCCAGAGGAGTGAAGAGGTTGCTTTCAGTGTCACGTTCACTTCAGAGTGATAACTTCATTAATAAACTCTTCCTTTCTTATGTGGTTTCTAAAATGTTTTTGCATAAATTTAGCCTTAGAAAAAAAATCCAGGAAGATTTTCCCATGTATCTTTAATTGTTTTTGCTAGCCTGTGAAAGGTATTTTCTGTGTTCATCAAAGATTCATTTTAGGTAGTGCAATATGTCTTGGGGCCATGTGCTTCTTCATACGACTATATTCCTGGATGCTGCTAATTAATACCAGGAAATTCTACCATGTGAATCATTAAAACAGGGAGAACTTTGTGTAATCTTTCTGTGGGTCCCCTTTTCACAGTTTATTTCTTTCCATCCAATCTGTTTCTTCCCTATACATGGCTCCTATCCTCTATGTTTTTTTTTTTTTTGTATCCTCTATTTTCACATGTAAATTATGTAGGGCACTGAATTTTAAAGCTATCGAAGGATAAAGCAACTGGGTATATAATAACAAGATGTCATAAGTAATTGCTGACTCTAGAATAAAAACAATGTTCCAAGAAAGCTAACTTGAAAAAGCCACTTATGGTTAATATGATTTTAATTTGGCTATGTACTTGACTCTGTCTGTAGTTGCCCATATCCATGGAAATAAATTTGAGGGTGGGAGCTTGGTGAATATATTTATTGAGGACCTACTATGTACTAGATGCTGTACTAGGAAGTACTTCATATGTTAACTCATTACTCCTTACAACAGCTGTGTGAAGTAATTACTTTTATCCCCATTTTGTAGCTGAGGAAACTGAGCCTTAGAGAGGTTAAGTAATCTGCCCCAAATCACACTATTAGAATATGTCAGATGTAGGATATAAACCCTGGTGAGTCAGGCTCTAAACATTTGCTTTTTATTTCTACAGGGAAGGACAGTCTTTTAATTAATTGCATCTTTGAATATCATTATCAGTAATTATTTGTTGAGCATAGTATCTTCTGAAAATAGCACATTAGTCTTCCCATGTACAACAGAAATGTACAATTAAAAGTCATTTTCTAATATCTCATTCTCTCCCTTCCTTTCTTTTGTCCTCTTTTTAGTTGTATTAAGTTGTTTTTCCTTTTTAAAAATTGTGAAATGTATACAGAAATGTGTATAAAATGAATATGTATAGTTTAAAGGATTATAACCCAATGAATAATCACATATTCACACTAGGAAAAAGAACTTCAGGAGTCCACTATGAGTCCCTCCTTAATCATAATTTTCTCTTTCCCCTACAGAAGTTACCACTCTCTTCTATGTTAATCATTCCTTTGTGTTTCTTTATCATTTTGGCACCCCTCTATGTATATATCTTATTCAACTTTGAACAAATTAATCACAAGAATAAAACTGGCTATGTAGGAAAAATCAATATTGCCACAGTTAGAGCAAGGTTCCCAGGAGACGATAAACTAACTAAACAGAATTTCTGGGACATAGTCTAACGTCAGCTTCCCCAAAAGTTTATAGGGACCCATGGGGAAATCAGTAGACAGGGCGATAGATGAATGTTCATCACAGTTGGACATCTGGCAGACTTGAAGTACATCTAGGGAGAGGACAAATGGAAAAAGTTCTCTATTTTCTACTTCAGGTTCATTATGATCTACCTCCAGCTCTCAGGAACATATCTAAGAAGAACACTTCTGAGGAGCAACTCAGGTGACCACACCTGAGCCAGGAAGCAGTTTGGAAAAGAAAGTAGAAATTTTATCAGCACACAGTCTGGACAAAGTAAGTACAGAATGCTCACATGGACATTCTGTCCTAGGGTTAAAAGTAGGCACAGGGGTATTAGAGCATGTATTTCAGCTTCCATCCACCACAGGAGAGACAGAGTTTAGACATTTTGAGTTCTTACAACTTATAAAGGCTTGATAAATCCTGTGTGTGTTCCACTGATATCCTAGGATGGCCACATCTTAGGAATACAAATTAAGTTCCAGAACTAAAATATATGCCCTAAAATAAAGAGCAAAACCTAAATAGACTGTCATGAAGAAAGCATAAAGCCAAATCTCTACACATTCAAGTTAATGTTGCTAGAACAAACCCCAACACTCTTCAGAGGAAGATATCAAAATTCAGTGTCTTTATAACATTATTACCTGTAAAGTACAGTATACAATCAAAATTATCTAGATATGTTAACAAATAGAAAAATGTCACATACAGACCAAAGAAAAATCAGTCAATAAAAAGAGACCAACAGAAACCCCAGAAGTTGTAATTAGCAGATAAGGCCTTCAAAATAACTGTGATGAATATGTTAAAACATATAAATGGAAAAAAATTGCTATGGTGGGAGAAGAACTGGGGAATTTCACAAAAGATTGGGAAACTGCTTTAAAGAATGAAATAAAAATACTAGAACAGAACAAGACAATATCTAAAATCTAAAATAGATTGAAAAGATTAATGGTAGATTGGATACAACAGAAGAAAAGATCAATGAACTTGAACATGGGTCGGTAGAAATCATCCAAACAGAAGCATAAAGAGGAGAAAAAAACAAGTCTCGGTGACATGTGAGGCATAAGCATGCTATCTAAAACATACGAAACTAGAGTTCCAAAAAGCAAAGCGAGTGAAAATGGGGCAGAAAAGTATTTGAAGAAATATTAACTAAAAATATTCCAATATTTGATCAAAAACTGAAAATCACTAACCCAAATTTTGGAAATCTTCAGCAAGACACTCACCCATTTGAAGAAGACTTCTATGTCTTCTGCAAAATCTTTTATAAAAGATGTATACCATTGTCTTATTCAATATCTATCATATAGAGATATGACAAAAATGGTTCTATAAATTTATTGTCAGGAAAAATTAATGCATATTTCTATTTGTCAGATTAAGATTATTTCCAATTAAAATATTTTCATATTTTTTTGCTTTGTCAGGAAACTCAGAGCTGGATATAATGGATACTCGTAGCAACTAAGTTATCGTTACCCATATTCTCTTTCTAAAAGCTTTTCTTCTGTTTTTTAGTACTTTCCCCCCATATTTCATGTGTGTTTTATGTTAGAGCGATTCCACAGCAGGTGGCTTTGGGAGTTAACCAGACTTAGATAGGAATTTAATCCTTACCTTTCTTCACTGCATGACTTGACCCCTCTGTGCCTAAATTTCCTAATCTGTAAAATGAGGGTAAGAAGAATACTCATATTAGCTATCTTGCAGTGTTGTTGTTGGATTAAATTATAAAGTGCATGCAGAGCCCATACATCCAGGTACAGAGTAAGATCTCACTTAATGTGGACTATGGTTTTTTAGGCATCTCAAATAATGCTTGGGAGTAGCTGTAATATAAAACAAATTAACAACAATGAAGTCCATTGTAGTACAAAGCAAATATTTATCTAAAGACACAGTAATATGGGGAACTATAAAATTAATGGGAGATTCTCAATCCTTGCCTCTGGAGTAAATACTGGACCAACCTATATGATGACCTGAAATAATCCACTAAATTCTGGGCAATAGGAACTGCATACAATAGACACTTTGTTCATGGAATAATTAATAGCAGGTTAACATAAACAGGATCTTAGACACATTTAGTTAAACCCCTTCATTTTACTGCTAGGGAAATATACCAATTTTGTGTCTTTTTAATGCACTGGATCTTTAAACTTCACAGTTTTTGTTATTTCCTAAATAGCCACAGTACTTCTTATGGACCCGAGTCCCCAATCTCCAGCTCACTGGTTCTGAGAAATGGCAAAATCTGAAGGAAGTAGAGTATCTGTATCTTCTCTGCATTCCTCACAAGTTGTTATGAGAATTAAAGTGTAAAATATTTTAGGAAAAAATATATGCAAATGGGAAACTGTGATTCTCGTTATTTTTCTCTATAGCATTTCTTTCATCAGCAAACAAAATCCTGGTATTGATCTTCCTAGACAACGAGAGAGGTCCTATTCCACAAAATATAAACTATTTACTTGATTTTATTTTTAAAGGGAGAAAAGAAACACAAGAAAAAAAGACTATCATGGAATATCTTTCACCTACCTATGCTTTTTTCATGTAATATAAATTTGAAACAACTATTATTTAAAGTCTGATCTCAAGAAGGCATACAAACCTCCAACACATATATGAAAAAATGCTCAGCCTCACTAGCTATTAGGGAAATGCCAATCAAAACCACAATGAGCTACCACCTCACACCTGTTAGAATGGCTATTATCAACAAGACAAGTAATAAGAAGTGTTGGAGAGGTTGTGGGTAAAAGGAACGCTTATCCACTGCTGGTGGGAATGTCAGTTGGTACAGCCACTATGGAAAACAGTATGCAGGTTCCTCAAAATATTAACAGCAGAATTACCATACAACTCAGCAACCCCTCTTCTGAGTATCTACTCAAAAAAATCTGAAAACATATATCTGTAAAAATGTATGCACCCCTATGTTCATTGCAGCTTTATTTACGGTGGCCAGGACATGGAAACAACCAAATTGTCCTTCAATAGATGATTGGATGAAGAAGATGTGGGATAAACAATGGAATATTACTCAGCCATTAGAAAAGATGAAATACTGCCATGTGCGACAACATGGATGGATCTTGGGAACATCATGCTAAGCAAATAAGTCAGACAGAGAAAGTCAAGAACCATATGACTTCACTTATTTGTGGGATATAAAACTGAAAGCAACAAATGAACAAGACAAACAAAGAAACCAAAACTCAGACAACAGTTTAGTGGTTACCAGAGGGTAAGCGGGGACAGGGGATGATATAAGATGGTAAACAGGGTCAAATATATGGTGATGGAAGGAGAACTGTTTCTGGATGGTGAACACACAATGCAATTATGTGTTATAATTATTATAGAATTATATGTATTATAGAATTATACACTTGAAACCTATATAATTTTACTGACCAATGTCACCCCAATAAATTTAATAAAGATAAAAAATAAATAAAACAAAGTCTGGGTGTAAGAGTGGAACAACATTTGAACTTTCACTAGAATAGAGGTATGTTTTCTGGTACCCAGAAACACTGGTAAATAATAATAGCTCTGTTATGATAAGAAGAAACCAAGCAGATAACAAGGATGCCTTTGTGCTGAAGGCTTTTAGTTTTCTTTCCAAATTCAAGTGGATTGCTTTTTGGTCCATACTCCTTCCCTCTGCCTTTCCAACAGCCTCTCATCCCTCCATTGAACAAACACTGTGTGATATCAGAAGGTAAGAGATGGATGAGCTTACATTAAGATATAAGCATTATCTGGACAAGTGTTTGCCAACACAAACATAAACCATTTTTTTCGAAGTATTAGATTAGATTTTAGAAATACCCTTTATGATTCACATTTCAGAGCAAAAGACATGTTTTAAAAAGAACAAGAAATTATGCTGAGGGCTTCTACCTGTATGCCTATGGATCCAAGATTGATACTTCTAGACAAGATCACACTTCTGAATGCCAGACTCTTAGTGCTGTTTCAAATTTAGCATATACAATATTAAATTCACCTCTTCTTCTCATCAAAACCTGCTCTTGTCTCTATATTTCTTATTGTGGAATATTCTCAATGTTATATTTTATTAATCTCTTAATGGAAGTACTGTTTTTTTCAGCTTTATTGAGGTATAACCAACAAATATGAATTGTATATATTTAAAGTAGACAACTTGATGTTTTGATATACAGAGGTGTGATCAACAAATAGCGTGAATGTTTAAATTAAAAATATTATTACAGTAAAAGACACATTGCCATTAATCCCCCTCAAAATACTCTTCTTACTTCGAACACACTTATCGTATTGTTCTTGCCACTTTCTGAAACAGTTCTGGAAGTCCTCTGTCATGAGAGCCTTTAGTTGCGCTGTTGTAGCTGCCCTGGATCTACTCAAAATATTTACCTTTCATGGTCATTTTGACTTTGGGGAAGAGCCAGAAGTCACACGGTGCCATATCGGGCGAATAAGGTGGATGAGGACACATCATCATGTTTTTATTTGACAGAAACTATTTTATTTGACATGTACCAGAAGTGATGTGTGGCACGGAGCATTGTCATGATGGAGGATGATTTAAGGCACACTTTATTTTATTTTATTTACTTATTTATTTATTTATGTATTTTTGAGTGGGCAGGCCCAGAGAAGAGCAGTGGCCCCAAAGAACAAAGAAGGTTAGGAATTTATTACTCCTAAAAATGAGTGCACAAAATATTCCAGACTTAGGGGTGGTGTTATAGGTGTTCATAGGTGGGTCCTCACCAACCACTCCTTCCTGTTGGGAGGAGGGATTCTTTTTCTTTCTTATTTGGCTCTTTTCAGAACTGTCATGGTGAAGTTCCGAAGACTTTTCTTGGCTGCCATGCTGATAATATTATAATGCATTATAATTAGCTAAAAGTTCACCTAAAGTGACAAGATGGCATCCTGAATCCATGCTCGACTGCCAAAACCTAGTTCTGGCCAGTCTGGTAGCTGTACTTTTTCTTAAGGATGATCTCATCTCGTCCCTTTTTTGTCTCCCCTCACTTCCTCTATTCCTTCCTCCCCCTCTCTCCCCACCGTCCTATTCTTTCTGCCTAGAGTAACAGTTGGTATCAACAATTTTTTTCCCACTGTGATATTGTGATTTATAATAAGAAATATATATTTGGTCTTTGTTGGTTTTTGGCACCCTTGGAATTCACAGCACACTTTAAAACACATCTTCTCACACCCGGCTGACTTTACCGAACAAGTTGAAACTTGTCACACACTGTTACTAAGGTTCCACACACTGCTTCCCATATTGAAGGTCCCTGCCTTTGTGTTGGATAGCACTTGGCAGCAGCATTCACTGTATTTTTTTTATCATACCTCATATGTATATATTGCAAAATGATCACCAAAATCAAGCTAATTGACATATCCATCACCTCCTTTCCTCCCTCCCTTTTTTTCTTCCTTCCTTCCTTCTTTCCTTCCTTCCTTTCTTCCTTCCTTCCTTCCTTCCTTCCTTCCTTCCTTCCTTTCTTCTTTCCTTCTTTCCTTCCTTCCTTTGTGGTAAGAACACTTAAGATCTACCCTCTTAGCAAATTTCAAGTATGCAATACAGTATTGTTAACTATAGTCACCTTGTCATAGATTCTATTAGATCTCCAGAAATTATTCTTCTTGCATAACTGAAACTTTGTACCCCTTCACCAACACTCCTCATTTTTCCCTTCACTGTACCTATAGTGATCACCATTCTACTTGCTTCTTCTATGAGTCTAACTATTTTAAAGTCCATATATAAGTGAGATCATGCAGTATTTGTCTTTCTGTGTCTGGCTTATTTCACTTAGTATAACATCTTCCAGGTTTACCCATGTCATTCAAGTGGCAAGATTGCCTTCTGTTTTTAAGGTTGAATAATATTCCATTGTGTATAGTGACTATACTTTGTTTACCCATTCATCTGTCAACAGGCATTTATGTTTTTCCATATCTTGGTTATTGTGAATAATGTAATCACCTCTTAATGGATCTTCCTTTCTCCTCATCTCAATTATCCATACTGTTCCAAAGTTGATCTTTCTAAAACATGAATTGGATCATATGTAATGCCACTGTTTTGAAGCCCCCAATAATTCTACAATGCCTATAATAAGGAATCTAGTCTCCTGAGTATGGTATATGAGAGTCAGTGTCTGGCCTTCTTATCAATTTTCCCAGCTCCAACATCCTGCACATACTTTGGGGTTTAGCCAGGGTAAATGAACTATTAAAGTTCCTCAAACAACTTACTGTTCCATGCTTTCCAGTCTTTGCACATAGTTTTCCCATTGCCTAGAATGCCTTTCCCATCTCCCACACCACCCACTTCAACATCTACCTACCAAACTTATATTCATTTTTCCAGACCCAACCCAAACTTTTATCCATTGTAAAGCCTTCCCTGATGTGCCAGAAAAGAAAACTTCCACCTCTGGGTCACCTTAACACCTGGAGCAGGACACTCTTCTATAATTGCTTTTAACACTCCATATTATAACATCTTTTCATGTGACTGTTTCATTTCTGTTGAGTTGGAACTCCTTAAGACAAGAAATATGCATTATTTGTATTAATTTCTCAGGGCTTAGCCTGTGCATTGCATAGAGCAAGTCCACAATAAGTATTTGTTGAATACACGAGTAAATGAAATGTTTTAAATGCCACTTACATAAGAATAGCACGTCCATATACATTTTTTTTAATTAGTTTTAATCCTCACCAGAGCCCCAGGATGTCAGTAACTAATGGTCATTGTTGTGCAACAGTTAGAGAGAGCAAGTGACACTACTAACATATCAAGTAAATGAAGTTCTCTTGTACCAGATCTAAAGGTCCAACGAGTGGGTACTGTGATCATGTCTGCTATGACTCACTGATTAATTTAATAAGCTAAATAACTGCTGTTTACTCCACTTCAGGTTTGACTTTAGAAGGAAGTCTGTGTACGTTCTGCACACAGATAATTTTCTTTTCTCAACTATTAAGAGACTACTACTAGTAACCTAAGGTAACTAGTAGTAGTTACCTCCTCTTCTCAGAACATACGAGTATTCATCTGAAAATGCTGACAATTACTGAAGGAGGGAGGGACTTGCCTTAAAAAGGAACCAATAATAAGAGAGAATAATAATGGCATTGATTGAATCCTTGGTACAGCCATACATGATTTTTCAGTTATGAATGCCAGCAAATTCTCCATTTTGCTTGAGCTATTTACGTTTCTGTAACCACAGTCTGAAGAGTTATGGCTAACGAAGTTATGGCTTTGTCAGAATTCATGAAATAAATTGAATAGTATTAAATCTCATCAGCCCAAATTTCTGGTCAGCTGTTAAATACTATTTCACTCTTTTTTACTGAATATATTTCATTTATTAAGTCTGTAAACTCACTAATACAAGTCCACCATTCATAACCCAACTTGTAAAATACCTCCCTATCCAACTAGAAATAATCTTAAATTTCCCTGAACTCCTAAAGAACTTTACCTCTAGGAAAAGAGAAAAATACTTTCCATTTTCCAAGTATTTATATAGTTGTCTTATTTGGATCAAATAACTATGACTCAGCCAAGTTTTAATCATCCACTTGCATTGTTCTTTGAATGATTAATAGATGGAATATTAGACTGTTTCTTATTTCAATTAGATTGTATTATAAACATGAAATCAAAATTTTTAAATCAAAATTTATTTCAATCTCATTGTAGTAGTATTGCAATTACTCATTCTTACACTTAATAATTTTAGTTTTAATTGTCTATAACAATGTAATTTCATTGTCTATATATGAGCTTCTTTGACCTTATTAATGTGCTCATGGATAGTTTATGTGCTCATGAATAATGTGCTCATGAAAATACCCATGGAAAATAAGTAAAAAACAATTGCATCTGCATCATTTTATCTAGCTTTTATACAATTCCAATTTTGGTGAATCAAGGTGGATTGTTTTAGTATTTGGGTTGTATCTACACTACAGCTAGATTATCTGAAAGGTAAACCTTACAATGAAAATCCCTTAGAACTCAGATCATCTACATAATTTGCTTCATTATATCAATCCACCAGGCTAGTTCCCACCAACTCTTTACCTCAAAATTTATTCTCAAAAAGCACGAAGCCACCTGCACTTCCTAGAACATAATATGTGTTTTTATGTCTTCTTAGGATGCATTCTTCTGTCTATTTGTAATGATTATCTTGTGTCTACCAGGGGAATGCTTATGTGTGATACAAGCCTTAATTTAACTATAATTCTCTCAGTGAAACCTCCCAGACACGCCCTTGTTGTCCAAGGCAAAACTTATCATTCCTTACTTTCTGCTGGCACTGAACCTATCAAAGTCTCTATTATTATACTAATGCCTATTGAATTATTTGCCTCTTCAACCAAAATACTAGTTCTCTGAGGGAAGTGGACCAGATACCATAATCATTGCTTACACAGAGACTAGAATGTACTTGGTAATATAGTAAACACTCGACTTATGTTTGATGAATACATGAATAGCAAGAGTAATTTATGCATGTTTGATTCATTCAACAAACATCTAATTTTAGTAAAATGTCCTTTATATTAATCAATGTCCTAACTGTATTTTATAGAAAAGTTTTAAAACATAAAAATGATATCGCTGATTAACTTTAAGCAAAGTTTTGGATTTCAATGTCATAGTTTGAAATAAAATCCATTAATTAAGTTAATATACTTAACTATTCTAGTTAAGAATAGTATTTTTTTCCTGGAAAAGTTAAATGGTATCTGTTTCAGAAGTAGTATGGATAGGATGGCAGATAATGTAAAATGATCAAACATAGTTTCCAAAAATAATTAACATATAAGACATAGAAATTCTTTCAGTTTATGGAAAGATACGGATAACATCTCACACTGAAAACATAAAATAATAAAGAATCTGTATCTTAAGACAGTGCTACTAGAAAAAATGGCGCACGTGCAGGTTGCATTTAAAGGTCACAAAAATAGAAGAGTCTCAGGGTCAAATGACATTAATGTAGAAAATTTCTGTTTCAACAAATTACATAGATAATTGAAACAAGAGATAAATATTCTGATCTATCCATGTTCCATAAGGCAGCCTGCTTAAAAAATGTAGAACCCATGTTTTGAAGTGTTAGTATTGAAATGTTAGATTTACCACGTTTTCTGTCTGTAAATGCTTACAACTAGGAAGAATGGACCATTTTGTTATTTTAAAATAGTTCTTTTCATATACTATTTCATAAAAATACAAATTTCTGGGAATTAGAGCAATGTTTGCTCTTGACAACAATAATAAACTGTGCCAATTACATGTGGTTCACTTAGCATACCATAAAATAAAACAGCACAGTACCATTATCTAATACCATAGTTTTCTAATCATAATTTATGGCACATTTTTCTGTGTTGTATCTAGTTGGCTATAGCTTGTTTCTAGAATTCAGCCATTCTCCAATTAGTCATTCATGTTATCGGACTAACTAGAATTATAATAGAAAAAATTTAAGATTAAAAGAAAAGAAAATAGAATAAGAGGAAAGTTTCATCCAGTTTAAAATTATTCCAAGTTTACATATAGCTTTGTCTCATGACACAAGCAATCTTAATCAGAAACCTTATTTCCTTCTTCATTCATTAATTTAGGTGACATACATTTAGCATAGTCATGAGCTAGACATTGTCCTATGCTTGTAAGGGAAAAAGAAATAATAAAAAAGAGTTGCTCTATGTAAACCATAATACCAAAAACTACCACATATTACCAGTCTAAAAGATTTTTATATGTTATCTTATTTAATCTACATGACAATCCAATAATTGATTAATATTTGTGCCCCATCCACATAATTTTTTAATTTACAATGTCAATAGATAATTTTTTCAAAGATGCAGGCAGAATGCATGTCTCACTAGCAGAGCAAAAACACAAAGAGATAAACACCATGAAGGAAAAGGAAAAGAACTAGAGAACATATCTAGGACACTTAATATTATTAAAAAAAAAAAAAAATCAGAGTTCCAAACGCGATAAGAAGAAAATGAGAAGTGATAATTAAAGAAATAATAGAAGAAATTTCCCTTAGCTAAAGAAAGACTTAAGTCTACAAGACAGAGAGTAAAACAGACATTTCAGCAACAAAATATAGTAATAGAGCAATACTGAAATGATCTCTCATTAGTGTGAGGCTTTTGAAAAGAAGGTACATTCTCACTCTTTATTTAAAAAAACACACCGCCTTACTCTAAAGGTACATATTAAATATATTTTAATTTAAAAAAAATCTCTTAGTATCCTTATTGTGGCAGTCACTTGTCATTTCAAAAAATGTCAACAAATTTAGAACATTTCTCTTTTTGTAAAAGAAAACTTGAAAATATTTTTTAACAACGTAAAGAAAACTCAGTCATATCTGTAAACTTCTTGTGATACAAAATATTTTCAGTCATTTCCTGTTTCATAACTATTATTAAAATGTTACAATTTAAGAAGAAATAGAAAATATGAAGAGGCAAATAAACATTAAAGGAATTATAATGGTAGCCAATTTCCCTTCCACCTCATCCATTATTCTCATCCTCCCTACTATATAACTACCACATTTGTCATATCTATTTTTTTAATAATGGAAGGGAACTCCCTTACTTTCCCAAACTCCTTTCCCTAAATATACATGACAATTTAATACATGATGCAAGTCACATTTCAATTTAGTGGGAAAAGAACAGTTTACATAATAAGTACTGTTCATTTAATTGGCCACACACCAGGAAGAAGGCAACACTAAATTCATTTTAATATTAAATAATTAAATATAAAAAACAAAATTAAAATATTAGAAAAAAATTAGAAGACTGTTTATAAATTGGGGGTTGGGGAAATTTAGAATCAAAATAAGAAATATAAAAGTCCATAAAGGATTAGACAGACATAATTAAACATAAAAATATTACTTTTTAGAGAGAAGATATTATAAATCAAAGAAAGAAGATAAGCCAAAATTAGAAAGAAATACAGTTACATGTCTAAGAGCCAAAAGGTTAATATTAAAGGGCTCCTAAAAAATTATTGTTTATAAAACAACAAATCAATGGGAAAATGGGAAAAGGATAACAGCATGTAATCCGCAAAAGAGAAAATCCAAGTGACCAGTAAACTTAAGAAAAGATGTATAACATTTTGTCACATAATTTGGTTATTAAAAGTAAAAATGCAACACCTTGTGACCAAGCTATTTAATTCACAGTAATTTGTTCTACGTAAATATATCCGATAGTACACATATAGACTAGGATGTTAATTGAAGCATTGTGGATAGTAGGGGGAAAAAATGAGCTGAGACCTAATGGCTGTTTAACAACAGGAGAATCGTTGAATAAATGGTAGTACAACCAAACTATGACTTTTTATTTCTCTCAAAAAACAATTTTGATCACTACTTACTGATCGGAGAAATATTCACAATGTACTGTTAAGTGAGAAAAGTACACTTTGGTTTCTATAACATGATTCCATTAACAAACAAACATAGCTATATGTTTTAAAACCTATTCTTGCGTATATTTATATGAGCATAGAGAAAACTTATAGAAATATATATCAGGCTGTAAATATTGGTTAATGCACAGAAAAAAACAAGGATTTGATGAAGGTGGGAGTCAGGAAGTAAATGAGTATGCAAATTATTATTTTTTTTACTTTGTACATCTTGGATTGTTTCTGTGTTTAAGATTAGTGTGTGTTACTTTTATAATTAAGAAAACTAATAAAATGAAATCATGGGAACACGTATTACTCTGGACTCTGTATTGGCCATTCCAAATAAACGTAGGTTAAAAAGGAACTTATAAATCTTCTCGAACAATCCTAAAACTTTCACTCCAATGAACAATCTAGTACACAAACAACTTTCTGCTAAAATCTGTCCAGGTTTAAGTTAATTTTTATTTCCAAGGGAAGCTAGAACCATAATACAGTTGGTTTGTCGTGAATGAATTCCACTGGGGTTTAGTTTCATCTACAAAATAAGGGGTGGGGAGAGGGCAACTAAAATCTCCTGCCTTTGGTGTTCTGCAATTCTTCTAAGATTCTATAAAAAATGTAACTCAGCAAATACACAGTCTACACGTATGTATTATGTGATTGGTGGAGTGCTGGGTAATGATTATGCACATATGGATAAGACTTGACATTTACTCTGAAGAAACTCAGTCCACCAGAGGGAAAAGGAGGCAGTTAATTCTAACCACTGAAATTACAAAGTCTACAAAACGGCATAGAAACATCTATAAGGTTATAAGTAACGGTCTTGGGAAAAGATAGCCTGCAAGGATTTACAGGGTTTTATAAGATGAACCAATATTTCAGGCCGAATGACAAACATCTACAGAGACAACAGAAGAGGATTTACTGTGTATATTTGAGGAGTAGTGAGCAGCCCAGTGTGACCACAACACAGGGTACATGGTGAGTGTCAAAATATGAAGTTGCCAAGCCAGTTCATTAGGGATTCTTGTGTTAAGGAATATGACTTGCAGCTTACAGAAAAGCAGTTCTCAAACTTCAGTATACAAGGTGTGATTAAAAAAAAAAATACGGTGAATGTTTAAATTAAAAATAAAATGTATTACAGTAAAAGACACATTGCCATTAATCCCCCTCAAAACACTCCCTCTCGCTTCTACCACACTTACTCCATCCTTCTTGCCACTTTCTGACGCAATTCTGGAAGTGCTCATTTGGAAGTGTCTTTAATTGCACTGTTGTGGCTGCCTCGATGTCCTGAATCAATTCAAAACATTTACCTTTCATGGTCATTTTAACTTTGGGGAAGAGCCAGAAGTTGCTCGGTGCCAGACATGGTGAATAAGGTGGATGAGGACACACCGTAATGTTTTTATTTGACAGAAATTGCCGTACCACCAGCAATGTATGACACGAAGCCTTTCCATTGTGATCATAAATTAACAGTGAATGCTGTTGCCAAGTGCCATCCAATGGAAAGACAGGGATCTTCAACATGGGAAGCCATGCATGAACCTTAGTAACAGTGTGTGACAAATTTCAACTTGGTCGGTGCAGTCAGTTGGATGTGAGCTACGGTTGAGAGAAGGTGTGCTTTAAAGTGTGTTGCACATCATCCTCCATCATGACAACACTCCATGTCACACACTGCTTCAGGTACGGCAATTCCTGTCAAATAAAAATATTACAATGTGTTCTTATCCACCTTATTCACTGGATCTGGCACGGTGTGACTTCTGGCTCTTCCCCAAAGTCAAAATGATTCAGGACATTGAGGCAGCCATGACAGCATAACTAAAGACTCTCATGAAAGAAAACTTCCAGAACTGCTTCAGAAAGAGGCAAGAATGATGGGATAAGTGTGTTTAAAGCAAGGGAGCATATTTTGAGTGGGATTAATGACAATGTGTCTTTTACTGTAATAATTTTTTAAAATTTAAATATTCACCATATTGTACGATCACACCTCATACATAATAATTTCCTAGGAGTGCTTATTATAACTTAGATCCCCATGGAATCCAGGAATCTGCATTATAATACTCAGGTGGAGCTGATATTGAGAAACAGTGCTGTAAATTCAGTGAAATAATGAAATATTTTCAATTACAATGATGATGTTATCAGACCTGTGTTTTAGATGACTAACTCTGGTATCAGTGTAGAAAATGGATTATAATTGTGGACTGGGGGCTGCGAGGATTGGGTTAGGATATTCAGAGTCCATTACCAAAGCATAGTTGAAAGGTGATAAAAGTGTGAATTAGGGCACCAGCAATGGAGACAGACATTGGGAGCAATTTTAAAAGACATTGGAAATTGAATGACCAAGACTGTTGATCAAATGAAAGTTTGTTAGAGGCAAGGTAGAGAGAAAATGAATGAGAAAAAACAAAAAGATCCCACTGTCCTAGGACGGTTGGTTGTTTTGAGGCCCTGGTGTTAATGATTTCTAACTCTCATCCAAATTGGAGTTAAAACCACTAATCAAAAAAATGACAACTTCAGTCCGTGAATAAATTTTTGAAAGTCAGCCAATCAATCTGACCCAAGGAATCATGCTTCCATAACTGACTTCAACCAACTCCTACACTTGAAAGTCTTCCAAATCTGAAATCCATGCTGTGCTAAAAGTCTGTCAAATTCTCCCCATGCTTTGTCCAAATATCTGCTTTGCTAACAGAGACTGCCTTGCTATCATCACTCTCCCTAACTCACACAGCGTGAATGTCTAACAACAGAGAAATGGTTGAATTAATGATAGTACATCTACACTACGATGGTTTCTTAAAAAAAAAAAAAAAAAAACTAGTTCTGTATCTAATAAATTCACCTGTTTGTTTTAGTTATTGTATAGTAGTCTCTTCCTTCAGAAGTTGAATGAGCAAGACTGCTGATCTATTGAAAGTTGGTTGGAGGCAGGGTGAAGAGAAAAAGAATGAGAAAATCAAAAACAAAGATCCCACTTTCCCAGGACAAAAATGGTTATTCTGGGGCCATGGTAGTTGTTAAAAACTGACAACTTTTTTTTCCCCAGCTATCATCACTCTCCCTTAAATTTTAAAATATGCTAACCCTTCCAACAGGAAGAAAGCAATGTGTAAAGGAAAGGAAACTAACATTTATTGAGTGATGGCTATAAGTTAGGCATTTTAATCATGTAATTGTGTTTTAAACTCTGTGAAGTATTACCATGACTATTTTGCAAGTGAGGAAATGGTGAGGATCAGTGAAAAAGCTCACGTAAAATCATAAACCTAAGCTGATCCTGATCCCGGATTTGACCCTAGGACTTCTGACTTCAAGTCTAGTGATTCTCCTGGATTTGAGTTTGATGAACATTAGCTGAGACAGTAAATCTAGGAAGAAAAGCAGATTTCAGGACATGGATTATAAGTTCTGTCTTGGACATGTTAAAGACAGAGACTGTTAAAAATATTGAAAAAGAAATGAGTAATAAACATTTAAAAATATAGATGAAATTCAGGTGAGACGTTGGATCAGGAATGATATATTTTGGAGAAATTATACCCTATGCTGATGCAAGGTTAAATATTATTTATTTTAAAGCGTTAGTAAAAGAGAAATAAACTATGAAAGAAACGAAGAGGGGGGAAAATCGTTCTTTAGGGAAAGAACCAAAGAAAGTACTGTAACACATGAAGCCAGAGGAGGCAAATTTTAATGGCTGACGTGGTTGACAATGGTGTTGCGGAAAAGTGAAAGGACGAGAAATTTCATGAGGCTATTGCATTCAATAACTACTACATCTTGATGATTTCTATGAGGGTCATTGCAGTCAAGTGACAGGAATACAGACTAGATTTCAATGAGTTGAAGGGCAAATAGGTGAGGGAGAAGAAAAAACAATAAGTTTAGATGACTTTTTTTTTTTACTCCCAGTAATGAAGCGAAGATTGCTAAGGCAAAAAGTGGTGTTAAGGGGAAAACAAAACTGAGGGAGTTTTTGTTGCTGTTTTTAGGATGGTAAACACTTGAGCATATTGGTAACAAACGTGAGGAAACCAGTGAAGAAGATGCTTTAGAATTAAGTTGGAGCAGAAGTAGAGGAAATGGGCCTTTGTGTATGAATACCTCTTCCCCTAAGGCACAAAGGAAAAAGGAACAGTTGGCTGAAGTGATGGTTAGGTTTGCCAGTGAAGAAGAGGAAATTAAGGGATCTCCTTCCTATTAATAAAGACAATCATCTATGCATTGAGTTTCTTCAACTTTGTTTAGGCAGAATAGTTTTGGGGTTTTTTCCCCAAGGGAATATATACTCAGTTTTAAAATAAGAGGTATTTGTGTCATCAAATTAGAATGGGAAATTGTTTGAGGAAAAGTAGATAGCATGAAGAATGGCAGGAAAGAGGATTAGGGAAAGGGGAATGTGAGACCAAGAGAACAAATGGGGAGATAAGCTTGGTGTATAGGAGCCAAGAACTTGTGAATGCAAAGATAACAATTACTCTGACATTCATTATGATTTTGGACCAATTCCTTAATTTCACCACCCCTGGGAGTTCACAGCCTAATTATTACCTTTCCCAACTATAAAACTATGGGCATGTCAAGTATTGTACAGCTAATAATAGAATGGTAATATTTGCTGATCTGCCTCTAGAGTAAGGCACAAGAATTAATTGTTCAGGGTTTGTGGACACACATAATGATGAATCTGAAAGAAGCCAGGGGAGAGACATTCACAGAGAATCATTATTTATCTGAATATATTAATGGTTTGTAAAATATACTTTGTTTTCACTAAATCTGTTTGGTCTTATTCACTTCTACAGTTCATTTCAGATATTTTTAGTCAATTAACTCTGCTTTACAATAGGTATTGTCAAAATTTTCTTTGCAATTTACTTTTTCTAATTTCATTGCAGTTCATTAGGAAAAAAGAAAAACACTGACAAAGAGGGGAGATTCATCAATTTAAGCTTTCAGACAAAAAGAAAAAATTTCATAAATGGTCTAGAGTCATTAATAAGTAGTAATCCATTAATTTCTGTAAAGAATCAGAAATGAAAAAATGATTTGCAGATAAACTGATTTAAAGCTAATTAGTTTTCCTGAATGGCCCATAAACTGTCAATGAGTGCAAAGAATTTTGCTTAAATTAGAATTCTTTGTGGAATTCAGTTTAAGAGAAAACTAGAAATGGGACCATCAGAGGAGAGCAAGAGTCATTTGATTTATGTATAGTTTACAAAAGTTGTGAATACAGTTGTTCTATGATCTGCCTTGGTTTTACAGCATTTTGTGTTATTTGTAATACTATCAGTATAAACAGTATAGAGAGGCAAATCATAATAGGTAACACATTGTAAAAAATACTAATTCAGTAATTTCAGGGAGAAATTGTTTGGTGCAATGTGACTGAATTGGCAGTGGTTGTGTTTAGCTGATATTTTTTTGTTTAAAATATTGTGACAGCTGGGCGGGTGTTAAAAAGATTAACTCCCTGTGACAGAGGAAATAATTCACTTATCTGCACCTCTAAGTAGTTATTTTAGCTATAAAAACAAAACCAATAATTAAGATGTAGTGTATAACATTGCATTTTAAAGAAAAAATATTTTCTCTCATAAAGCAGAAAAGTTCAATATAGAATCATTAAGGAGATATATATATTCCATCATCATCAGTGGTATAGATTATGCTCTTGTAAGAGAGCACTTACCTGGCTACCAACTAATTCAGTCACTAAATATCTACTGTGTGCTCAGACTGTAATGAGCACTGTTATACGATGGAGACTCACATCTGGTTATCAGTCTGGGTCGGTCCCTGAGGAGGCACAAGAGATGATTAATACTGTCTGTTCACTCCACTGAATGTCATCAATCTCTTTTTTAACAATAAGAAGTTAACTAGGGACTTTATAAGCATAGCAAAAGGAATCAATTGAGAAAAAGTAAAATACGACAGTCTAAACATAATTATAAATTAAATTTAAAATATCAATTTGCAATTATTTAAATATGAATTTTAGAATTATTCAATTCTTTGTTCACTTATCTTTCCTTCATTTCCAAGGTACTGATAAAGTCCCAAGTGACAGGTAATTGTGGTCATATCTTTGTTCATTCAGGTTCTGATCCTAATCCTGCAACTAGTTCTCCTCCTCTTAGTCTTAAATTTAAGTTGTGTCATAGTCAAAATGCAAAGATATTCAACCAATGCTTTCTGAACAGCTGACATGTAACATGCACTGGGCCCCTCACAGAATCATATTACACTGTGATTTCCTGAGTTTCTTGATCTACCATATTGTTCATGCCAGACTCATTGAATCTTTCCGTGCCATTATTGAAATAACAGCTATATACAAATCTCTATCTCTCTGCAAACATTCAAGGTGTTGGTGATGGATATAAATGTGAGTTTTTTAATTTATTTCTTTGTATGTATGCCTTATCTGTAAGAGCACAGTAGCAGCTGTTAATTTTTTTGTGATTCCTTTTATCAATATTGCCCTCTCCTCACTCACCCTGGTCCTAGTACCCTTATTTTAGTCCCACCTCTTTTTCCCTTTACTCTTCATCCCTCACTTCATCTTTCCACACCCACTGATGACACAGATTTCTGCCAGATAGTTCTGATCGCTCTAGGCAGGAAACTGTCACCCTGCCTCTCACAACATCCTAACGGGAAAAAAATCAAAGACACTTAAGGCTGCAGCTTAACCAAGCTCTTATTTAAGGATGAATGTTATTCTCTCATGACTACTGTGTGTGGGTTATACTTAACAGCTCTAAAATACCAAATCAATTCAGTTTTATCCTAGGAGGGCAATCAGCTCAAACTTTCACTTTAAAACTGAAACTTTTATAATGGCCTAAAGCCCATGGCACTAAATTGAAAACTAAGAACAGCCAAGAAACATAAAATCTGCACATCTCACAGATAAAATGGATTACTATGAAGTCGTGCCAAATGTCTATTCAATATGTGTTACAAATTAGAAAGTAGCCTATTCCAACAAACTCATTCTGAGTAGTTTCAGAATAATGAAGAAAAATAGGAAAGGAACATTTGATTTGAAATAAATGTTCAACCCAAAGTAATCTGCCTTTTTCCCTTCTCTTTTTTTTTTTTTAAAATATGTTTAAACCTAGAGTAGCAGGCCTTGAAATAACCTTGGAGATGTGAAATAATCACTGCCTCCGAGGATGACTCTGTTGTCCAAAAAGAGAATCTCATTTACTTTTCTGTTCAAAATACATTTACTGACAACTTTGTCAATTCCTGTGTTGTGCCCTAGAGATACAACGATGAAGCAGGTAAGAGTCTGCCTCTGGGAATAGCTCATGCTTTAGAAACTTTGAAGAGGGAAGTACAGGATGCTGGGAGCCTCCCTAGATCAACTTTGGGAATTTACCTCCTGTTTCCCAGAGGAAGTGATGTCTAAGCTAAATCCTGAAAGATGAGAAGGAATTAAACTAGTCCTATTCTTAGATCTTTGCGATTCCACAACCTTGATAGTATTTCCCAGACATTTTAATATGGAGATGAGAGTAATAAATAAAATAGTTCTCTGTCCAACATCATCACCCTGATCAGCATTAATCACATCCTTTTACTTCTTCCCAAAGTGGGAACCAGAGAAAAACAAAAATACATTGGGGGAGAAAGTTAGAAGTTTCTTGAACAGTTTTCTGGAGATTATATCTAATTTACAGAGAAACTCTCTGCTAGAACACACACACACACTCACACACACCTTATTAACAGTAAAATACCCAGAAACTTCCAAAGCCAGTATAAAGAGGAGGAATTGAAAATTCAAATTGAATACTGGGCTACATGAATGACCTTACAAAACAGAAAGGTTTTATTATTCAAAATAAGTCTGAGCTTCTTTCTCTAAAGTTCCTAAATATTTTGTGTTCCTTCTGCTTCACTGTGGTTTCCTGAGCTACTTAAACGCATATTCAGGAAAACCAATGCCATGTACACTTAGAATTATAGCTAGCCATAGAACTATTAGTAATAATGAATGTTTTAGGAGTAAGTTTAGATCTTTAAATGCAGGTGAAAATTTTGCAGACATCACCTCTACAACAACCCCATGAAAGATCTCCTTGAACTTACCTAAAGAACTGATATGTCTTTAGTGATAAGTCACTGACCTATCTTTGCTGCATTTAAAGATCTAAACTTACTCCTAAAACATTCATTATTACTAATAGTTCTGTGGCTAGCTATAGTGATAATGCCCTATCGGTAAAAATAGGTCAATAACAGGGCAAAAGTACACCTAAAGAAGATGGTGTTTAAAGAAATGGATAATTCTCTTAACTAGATAAATATCTATGATCATCCTGGATTCTTTCAACAAATAGTTCATATTTTTACTCTTTGTCCTACAACAAATTCATTTTGCTGACTTCAATGGTCTTTCAAGCTCCTCAACCTTGTCAATTCCAACTTCCCTACTTACTACTTTGAACCTACTGTCACTCAGAGTTTCTGCAAATTAGCGATCCCTACATTGATATTTCTCCCTCTGACCACCTCACCTGTCCTTCCACAAATCCCCATTGATTTATTCTATTGAACTCACTTTTTATACCAATTGAACACGCAACTTTTAGATCCCTCCAAATTCTTCCAGGCACCTGAAGAGAGGAGGAGGTAAAAGATGTGACCACCATCCTCCCATGCAGATGCCTTATGTACAAACCAAAACCAACTGTGTCTCATCCAAAGCTGCTATTGCTTTAATTTCCCCTACCCTTATAAACTATTAAAATGCTTACTATGTGCTATGTATAGTCTGGGCACTGCACATACAGCAATGTATTAGTCAGGGGAAGCTATTTGATACAACATAAAAGCCCAAATTTCAGTGGCTTGAATCACTGAAGATTTATTTCTCACTCACATCACAATCCAGTGAAGGTCGACGTGATGGGATGAGAGTGGGCTTTCCTCTACACTATTATTTACAGACTTGGCATTTTTCCTCTAGTGTCTCTGATCAGTAGTGGCTCCAAACATTAGGAGAATTACAAGGATGGAGAGGCCTGGGGGTGCAATACCTCACTTCTACCGATATTCCATTGTCTAGAAGCCCGCCACATGGATTCACCTAACTCAAAGAGAGGCAAAGAAATATAGTCCAGAGTGCTCAGGAAGAAGAGGAGTGTGGTGCACATCTAGCCAGTGTCTGCAACCATTAATGAACAAAACAAAGCTCCTATATGTAGCTTAAATGCCAGTGGGGGAAGAGAAGACAGTAAAGAAAACGTACATTACACCAGATAGTGATGAGCGCTACAAAGAGAAATAATCCAGGGTAAGAAAACACTAGAGAGAACCCAGAGCATACTATTTCATCTCATTGATTCTAAAAACACCCTTTCTTCACATTTTAACCTCCCTGAAATCAGGATATATCTTACAATATTGTCATATCATTGATTAATTGGCAGCTTTTTTCTTTCTTAGTGGTACCCAAAATAATGGTGCATCTTACCAAAACTGTCATATGAAATGAGATATTTTTATACAGTGTCATCATGGAAGGTATTTCTGCAATGACATGTCATCAGAGACCTGAATGAAAAGAGGGACCTAATCATATTAATAGCTAAGGGCAGAGAGCCCTGAGCAGAGGAAATAGCACGGGATGTTCAAGAAAGAGAAAAGACTTCAGTGTAGCCTAGTGGAGTAGGTAAGGTAGGAGGTGAAGCTAGAGAAGCATAAGGTGCGATCAAAAAATACAGTGAATACTGGTGCCGAATGCCATCCAGCAGAAAGGCAGAGATCTTCAATACGGGAAGCAGCATGTCCAACCTTAGTAACAGTGTGTGACAAGTTTCAACTTGTTCAGTGCAATCAGTTGGGTGTGAGCTATGGTCGAGAGAAGGTGTGTTTTGTAAAGTGTGCCGTAAATCATCTTCCATCGTAACAATGCTCTGTGTCACACATCACTTTTGGTATATGGAAATTTGTGTCAAATAGAAACATTATGGTGTGTCCTCGCCCACCTTATTCACCGGATCTGGCACTGTGCGACTTCTGGCTCTTCCCCAAAGTCAAAATGATTCAGACATCAAGGTAGCCATGCATCAAGCACAACTAAAGACACTCACGAAAGAGGACTTCCAGAACTGCTTCAGAAAGTGGCAAGAACAATGGGGTAAGTGTGGTGGAAGTGAGAGGGAGTATTTTGAGGGGGATTAATGGCAATGTGTCTTTTAGTGTAATTTTTTTTTTTTTAATTTAAACATTCACCGTATTTTTTTTATCACAACTCGTAGCCAAGTGACTGGTGACCTTCGACAAATTATTTCATTTAACTGAAATAATTTTATGAACTGTGAAATAAAGACAATAACATCTACCTGATGGGAATGTGTGAAGATTAAACAACACAGCGTAGTGAAGGGAACAGAGGAGCAGGAATGACACAGACACCCCTCGCCCTTACCTTCCCTTCCCTATCCCCAGACAGATGATGAGGACCAACCTAGCAATCTTCTGATCACCTTATACTACCTGTGACAGAGTAGTGACAATAATACTTTTTGGTTTCTCTATTATAATTTTAGGCGTCGAATTTTAAGCTTTAATATAAATCCTCATCTATTCAAACACATTGTTTCCATTAATTAACAAAAACTCTGCTTAAAATCTTCTGGGCCTTTTTCTCACAACAAATTCTCAAAGGAAGGCTCCGTAAATGCTAGTCTAAATAAAACTCAATTTTTTTTTTAAGATGAAGTACTTTTTTTGTTGTTGTTGTTTTACTTTTTTTCTATTATATATATAATCTTGACAGGAGGAGAACAAGGAGATGGGTGAGAAATGAGAGATTATTAAGTCTTGAAAAGGTTCTATTTCTATATAAAATTGACTTGATTGTGGTAGCCCAATTTAGTCTTCCCTCTTAGTTGATTTTAATTCACTAGAAAAAAGTTTTGATGCTAAAATCCAACATTCTAACTAACTATAATATCCATCAAATAAAACTGAAAACTTAGACCAGTGGCCTATGTAGTTAAATTAATTTTTACATTTTTCTCTGAGATATTCTGGTTTGATTTGAGACACTAGATCACATTACTTCAGTCTTGCTTTGGCTATACCATTTCCAGAGCTACAATTTTTTTATGCATTTGTAAGGTGTAACATGAGCATTAACAACTAAGAACTTCACAGCTTATTAATTTTAAAAATCACCATTGTTTATAGTTAAGAAAATCTATAAAAGGATCCTCTATGAACACTTGTTCATTCACTTGTTCCACTATTCATTAAAAAAAAATACAAATTGCCTAACGTGTACAAAGGATACGAAGTAAAGCTACCCCCTCCAAAAAAATGATAATCTAGCATCCATTCACCAAAAACATATAGTGCCATGAATTGTCTAGGGATTTAGTAATATAATAGCTGAATAAAACATGGTAGCTGATCTCAAACAGTTCACTACTAATGGGAAAAATATTTAAGTAAATGGTTAGAATTTTACTTTATTTATACAATTTTATTAATACATAATGAATGTACAAAGAAAGTATGGAAAAAGAGCTGGACTTTTTATGAAAGTATTATGAGCTAGACTTTTGCTCTATAATTAGAAGTGTTTGGAACATTAGAGAAATTTTTGTTTTTCTAATTCTAACCATAAGGAAAATTTTAACTAAAGTAAAATTAAAAATATAACAATTCCATAGCCCTTCATTTTGTACTTTTCATGACGAGACAGTTAAGCTGTAGACAGATCAGCCCCAATCCATCAAGAAGCAGAAAATGAGAATTCTGCAATGGTCAGAGTGAGGGTCAGGAAGCCAGAGACCCCCAGACTGGCTCAGCCAGGTTTAATCACCACGTGTTGTTGGGCAAACTGTTTAAAACTTCAATGTCTATGCCTGTAATGCCAGGGAATTAGACTTAGTGATGCCTAAGGTGCTTTCCATTCCCAACGTTTCCTGATTCTCAGCTCTTGTAGGTTGTCCTTGTGCTGAGAAGGGGTTAACTATAGGAAGACGTATGTGTCCTGTTCATTAGCCATTACAACATAACAGCATTCTAAGTTGTGCATCAAAGATGAATTTATGCACATCTCTATGAACAAACGATCGTTTTATAAGCTTATTCACCTGATAAGAGTCCTATCATTTGCTTTGTTTACCTACTGTGCTAGGGTCTTCATGAAGAGTTAGAGCTGCTAGGTAATGTAGGAATAAGTCTTTGGTATAAATTGTGTATTTGAAAAAATTTTTCAATTTATTCTATGATCACAGTCCCAAATATCAAATTTAAGTTCAACAACATTACTGCTTTCTGGAATGACTGACCGCAAATCAAGAGTAATTTTGTGAATTAATATGGACATCAAATCAAAAGAACTTTTCACTGACTATCCCCACAAATCAGTGTTTAAGATTTACATTCCAAGTGATTACATATTCCATTTATATTCTGATGGAAGCTCAGATTTATTTCAGACATAGACATTATACTCGGGTAAAGGAACCATCTGATCATGATAGTCTAATAAAAAGACCAAAATCCCTTACTTAGTTGCTTTCCCAAGCTGTATTCTTATTTCTCATTTTACTAAAATTATTCCCATGGGAAATCAGATTTTGACCTTTTCTCAACAAACTAAATTGTCAAATATTTCTGTGAAATACATTTATATAAATGTTTATAAACAAAATTAATGTAGTAGAAAAACAAGTTGTTAATAAATTCTATGTTTAATAATGGGACACAAAAATGTGAAAGTCAAAAAAAAGGAAAAAGTACTGGCATTTATCTAACTGTCATAGTTTGGCTTATATTTTAAATAAAGAAATGCTATGTTATAACTTAGCAGCTGGACTATAAGAAGGCATCTATGCTCTTATTCTAACAATGCCCCAAATATGAGTGAGTTTCATTACCCCCTTTTACAGTCTTTAATACTACATGACTATATATGTACATTAGTTTTAAATGACTGACTGATTTAATCCTAAACTATTTTGATAATAGCTCAGTAGATTAGATTCCAATTCTTACTTTAACATGGTGAACTTTGGAAAGATGCCCTTGGCACTGAAGAGAACATGGGTTTAGACAAAAAGAATAAAAGGTATTATTTCTGAGTTTTGAATTTCAAAACCCTGAAATCAAAGAACAAAAGGAAAGAATTATTATTATGAAAAAATCCACAAGAATCCTAGTAAAGCCAAAAGACTGAAAAATTAGCTAGAAATTGGTAAGGTTCCTAGGACTAGAGAAATCAGTGTGGGGAGACCCTCCCTAAACTCCTAGGCCCAGGTATATGATGTGCCCCATAGAATTAACACAGCCACGTACAGCCACATTTCCCCACATTTCCGGTGGTGCACATGTAGAAAAGATGGCTAGATGAGGCAGGCAGGCAGTGTTCAGATGGGGTTCTAGAGAGCCCTGTGACACTATGGGACAAAATGTTTCCTGTGTTCTCAACAGAAGTGCAGAAATGGCCCAAAGAACCAGGTGCTTGGGAAAGCAATAAGGAAGGATCCAGAATTTATCACCGAGACCAAAGAGGAACAAGGTCATTCCATCAAAAGCTGATGTGGGCACCTGGCCCTATAAGTGGCCAGATGTGATCTCCCAATAATTTGGTCCTATGAAAGTCTCCTGGAACTCATATCCAGCTCCAGATAAAGGCAGTTAGAAGAAATGCGACATTGACCGAAATGATGGTTCTACCTTTCCATTAAATTGAGTCCCAAGTTAGGAAATTTAATTCTTATAGAAAAATAAAGTGAACATTCTTGTATGACTTTATTTTTTGGACTGACATTTGTACGTGCTAAATGAGATGAACACTGCCTGAGTCTTGGTCTGTGCGTTGGCCTCAGTGGGGGCAGTACAGGATTGGAGCAGAGGAGTGGAGGAGAGGAGCAATGGAGCCCCTGGTGTAATTCTGCAGCATCCCCTCTGACTCCATGTCAAAGCTCCTGTGCATGTCTGTTTGTGTGCCCCTGTGGGGCTGCAGCCAAATTTTGGCTTAAGCATTTTACAGACACTGTCTCTTTCCTCACTGCAATCTTTTCTTCAAAGATAGCGTAAAGATGAAGAAATGGAGGTCTAGAAAGTTACAAAGTAATTCAAGTTCACACCCTTACTAAATGAGGATTTGAATCTGAATCTCCCTGGCTCTGAAGCTCATGCTAATTCTAACCCCCAGGTGGCCTCCAACAGTAAGGTGCAGAGTCAATTTTCAAGGAAAGGTAACTAAGGGAAAACACACACACACACACACACACACACACACACAAAACAGAACTAGACTTGAGAAAAATCTAGGTTTTTTTTCACAATGTGTGTAAAGAGGACTTCTGACTTGTGAGTAGGATAATGCCAGGGAAGGTTACTTTTGTTGTTTGTTTTATTTACTCATTCATTCAACAAATATTTTCAAGCACCTATGATGTGCAAGGTACGATACACCAAACAGGGTTACAACTCTAAGTCCCCGCTATGGAAGCCACTGCAGTGCCAGACTTCTATCGGGGTACACACTAAGAACTCCGCGCATCACTCCTACCTTCACTGCTTTGCTTCTGAAGAGCTAACCTGCTTCACGACACCAGGGGGCAGCAGGCAGGGAGGATAGGAGACACAGCTCTAAGCAATGAGGACAGTTGGTGACTTGTCTCCTAACTAGTCTCCCTGCCTCCAGTCTCTCCCCTTCTCCCCTCTTACTGCCAGGATTTTGCTTCTAGTACATACATTTTAACAGTTTCTCACTTGCTTACCAGATCCCATCTGATGAAGTTCATAGTCTTTTGCAAGAGTTCAAGGCCCTTAAGTGTCTTCCCTGACCTCTCTCCAATCGGCCTGTACTTCAGCTACACTATACTACTCTAACTCTGTGCAAGCTGTTCCCATTGTCTATCATTTCCCAGCCTTCTATTTTATGCACTCCTCAAATGTCCCCAAATTATAACTCCTCTAGGAAGATTCTCAGGAGCTCTCTTTTTGCTTGTGAAATCAATAATTACTTCCTCTGATTCCACAAAACAATTCTTTCACACTTCTACAAAAGCACTTGTGAGGACGGACAATTAAGTTTGTGAACCTGTTACAATGATGTTGCTAACGTTTTTTTGATATCAGAGCGATTATTCGTTAGGAATTTGTACCAACTAGACAAACAGTTAACCAAGTTGACTATTTGGAAGTGCTGAAAAGGCTACATGAAATAGACAACCTGAACTTTTCGCCAACAATTCATGGCTCTTGCATCACGACAATGTACCAGCTCACACGGCACTGTCTGTGAGGGAGTTTTTAGCCAGTAGACAAATAACTGTACTGGAACACACTCCCTACTCACCTGATCTGGCCCCCAATGACTTCTTTCTTTACCCGAAGATAAAGGAAATATTGAAAGGAAGACATTTTGATGACATTCAGGACATTAGGGTAATATGACAGCTCTGATGGCCATTCCAGATAAAGAGTTCCAAAATTGCTTTGAAGGGTGGACTAGGCTCTGACATCAGTGCATAGCTTCCCAAGGGGAGTGCCTTGAAGGTGACCGTAGTGATATTCAGCAATGAGGGATGTAGCACTTTTTCTAGGATGAGTTTGTGAACTTAATTATAAGACATCAGTTATGTCACATGTGCAATACTGATCAGAGAGAAAATTCAGAGGGCTTTGAAAAAAGTCCATGACATTAAAGGAGGAGAAAATACCTGAGTAGTTAGAAGAAATGGAATGTATAGTCAGTGAATTCAGAGGAACACTTACAGGTCAGCAAGAACTTATGGAGGAATAGATTAAAAATAAAAAATAAATACTATTTGGCAGTAAGAAAAGATGACATAGGAACAGTTGTGACAACATGGATGGATCTTGAGAGTATAATGCTAAGCAAAATAAGTCAGACAGAAAAAGCAGAGAACCATATGATTTCACTGATATGTGGTATATAAACCAAAAACAACAAAACAACAAGATAAACTAATGAGAAACAAAAACTCATAGACACATACAATAGTTTAGTGGTTACCAGAGGGTAAGGGGGGTGGGGGGTGGGAGATGAGAGTAAGGGGGATCAAATATATGGTGACGGAAGGAGAACTGACTCTGGGTGGTGAACACACAATGGGATTTATAGATGATGTAATACAGAATTGTACACCTGAAATCTATGTAATTTTACTAACAATTGTCACCCCAATAAATTTAAAAAAAATAAAAAATAAAAAAATAAAAAAAGAGGGAGAAGCTGCAGAATATTTACAAACATATGACCAGAAAAGTAAGGTGTCCCAAGAACACTTTTGGACTACACAGAGCAGCTGGGGCTGATATTCTAGAGGTCCATATTCAGTTTCCTTGGTAATAGATTCTGAGCCATGCCACTGTTATTATAATGGGGGAAAGCACATGCAAATAAATTCATAATTGGAGTTGGAGTTAAACATAGTGTAGTTGTCTTCACCTTTCGGTAAAGTTCTAGAGAGACGTTTGGACAGGGTTGTGTCAAAACAACAATTAGACCCTGAAGGATGAATTTTGAATCACATATTATAATACAGATCATTTCAGTTTGCATATTCAAGGTATTTTCTGGGAACAATGCATACCTATTATTTCTTTATGTATATTTATGGATGTGGATAATGAGTTATGTATTTTTTCCAATCCATGATGCCTCGTCTATTCTACTTGTTCATCAGCCCCACTGTCTTGGGGGGGGAGGGGAAAAAACTTTAAATAAGATTTTGGCTTAAGCATTTTACACACATTATTTCTTTCCTCACTACAACTGGGATTAGTAAAATTGTGTCAACTCCACTACTTAGATTTCTCAAGGAGTAAATAAATTGGCACATACGCAAGGTGAGCTGGTCTCTGCAGACACTAGTAACACAACTTGACCTGCCCCAAGGGAAATGCAGGAAAACTAGAATAGTGCTTGGCATGAAAAATGCAGGAATGGACTAATCCAATCCCTATGACGGGGTGTCAGAAAGGAATAAAACATTTAAACCAATTACTACTTGATTTATTTCAGTGTCAGGTTTAGAAGTGGAGAGAAACTTTCATGGCCCTGAAAGAATCTGGAGATAGATGCATGAATGAATAGAAGTGGAGTCATGTCTGGAAGTGGGAAAAGGATAAAGTTGCCCAAGAGGTAGGACCATAAGGTCTGTAAGCAAGGTTAGGTCAAGGTGATGAGTGAATCAAACAGGACCAGGGACAGAAGAAAGTTTGCAGAGAACTAGCAGATTATTACAGCCAACTCTGTCCAGGCATTTGGGTATTGGAACTGACAGAGTAGAAGCTAACCCAGGGGAAGTGGTAGCTATGCCATGTCACTTTCAAGGAGAAAACAAGAAAAGGTCTTTCGCCCTCTCTTCCTGTCCCCAAGAAGGAGAACGGCTATAAAGAATAATATGTCGAGTATGACAACTGGAACATATCGATCCCTGTCTTTATCAAAGTTGTCTCCATGGGTACTGTTATGACCCGGGATGATGAGTCAAGGATGATGACCAGAATCTCTGGCAGCTGATCTAGGCCTTGCTTCTAGATCACTGGACTTCCCTAATCAAGGACATCAGAGATGAAAAGATGGCTAAAATGGATGAGACAGCGTGGAAGATGGCCTACCTCTTTGATAAGGGTCCTGTCTTCACAGAAATGTGGAGTAAATCTCTGAGAATTGTCAACAATAAAAAAATTGAAAAACAAGAGAAAACTGATGAATGCCAAAGGTTTTAAGAAGTTAGAGTGGGGCAATGCTGTGCTTTTATCGATCCTCTCAGAGGGAACAACCTAAATAAAAGTTTGGTTTCAAGTAAAATGTTTTAAAGTAAAAAGTTTCAAAACTCGAAGTGCAATGCTATCGTGTTTCCCCGAAAATAAGACCTAGCCAGACCATCAGCTCTAATGCATCTTTTGAAGCAAAAATTAGTATAAGACCCGGTCTTATTTTACATTAAAATAAGACCGGGTATAATATAATGTGATATAATATAACATAACATAACATAACATAATATTATATAATATAATACCAGGTCTTATATTAATTTTTGTTCCAAAAGACACATTAGAGCTGATGGTCTGGCTAGGTCTTACTTTCAGGGAAACACGGTAGTTACAAGACAAAACCTTAAACTCTAGGTAACTATTTTGTTTTTTAAATGTGTGTGGCTTAAGTGCATCTCCTTGCAGATAACAAATTCTAGCCTTTAAGACTGTGAATGTACAAAAAAGAGCCAACTGGGTTCAAATTAATCTTCAGGATTTCATTGCTCTGAAATGGAAACATTTCCATTGGTAAAACTATAGTCAAAATATTTCTGAAACTTCCTTGTAAAACAAACCAGGTAGAAAGATTAGAATTTGGGCTAGGCTTATAAGACTTTTTAAAGCTTTGTATTTTTATATCAGGATGAACCTTGGTCTCCAAGCATACTGAACTGAAATGATCTTTAAAAAATTGATCCATTAATCTCCTGTTATAAGTTGATGTATTTTAAATCACTATGTTTTGTGAGTTTGTCTTAAGTTTGTTTTTAGAAAGATGACCCTGATTAAATAGGAGTACAAAAATGGGTAAGGGTAGAAACTCTTCCTATAATATAGAAACGCACAGCATTACATGCTTAACAATGGTTATTCAAGAATTGTTCCTCAAGGCTGAAAGTTTTCAGAGAAAATTCTTTGAAAATTATTTTGCAATCTTGGTTTGAGGTTATGGAAGCTGCAGCTTCTAAAGGAGAAGAAACCCTGGCCATGCATTGCATCCCACTATCTCCAATAAAATATGATTTTTAAGAGATTCACAACTACAAATTGGAAAAGTCATTTATTTGGGAAATTTAAACTATTAACATTTAAACCTTTAAATTTAAACCTGAAGAAAGTAAAGGTTGTACAAATGTATGCTACATAAAATTAGATAAGTTAGATTTTACTTTAATTTGATAATTTCTTCAGCTAATTTTCCAAGTTGAATAGATAAGTATCTTTTGTTGGAGTGAAGGGAATAGATTGATTTGTATGGGCTTTAATTTTTAAAGGAGGTTATATAACTTACATAACTAACTTATAGAGCTAACTTAATAGCATAGACTGGATAACACTGTACTGTACTCTGCAACAGTTTTGAATCCAGAGTACTCAATACCTATAAGATAGTGTATTTTGCCATGTATCATGCGCACTTCTTTGCCCAAATTTGTGAGGGAAAAATAAGGATGCACATTAAACAGGGGTAGTACTAATTCCATATCTATATAAATGTTTTTAATTCTTTTATTTATGCTTATGAGTTAAAAGCATAACTCTAGAAATCAATAATGATATCCATATACAAAATAATATCCTGGAATATGATAACCAGTTTTGTTGAACTTAGGACGAACTTGCAACATCGAAGAGTTCTTGGCCTTCTATGATGCATAAATAGCGTAAATTTGTTACCGGTACATAAATTTCTTGTACCTTGTATCTGTTCTTGTGTTTTATAATTATTTGTTACATAAAATTTCTTGTACCATAATATGTTAAAAAATAAATGTTAAAATTCCTTTATAATACAAAAAGAAGTACCTAAACATAAGCAAATAAAAATTTGAATTAAAAAATTAAAACGAAAGATTTTTTCCCTGGAAGTTAAGGCCAAAAACGTGGGTGCGCATTATACATTGCAAAATACGGTAATAGTCTCTGGCCAGGTTGCTTGAGATCAATTAATCCTGGTCTCCAGGAACAAAAAGTGAGGGGCAATATAACAGAAAATTGCATTCGAGCATAATAATTGGACACTTCCCAATCTGAAAATCAGATTAACACAAACAATAATTCAACAACCACCATAGTTCTATGAGAAGACTTGACACAATGGCATGGAAGCTCACTCTGTCTAGACCCCTTAGTGAGGACCTCAGATTCCTGCATTCTCCCAGTAAGAAGGCCTGCACCTGAACACTGCTCCCCAGGTATGTGACTCTCCACTTCCCCCACCCCCAAACAGAAAGGTCTATAATTTCCAACAGGCTCTAAGCTCCCTAGATGCTAGGCAGCTAGATTTCACAGAATTCTTCTGAATATAGTCGAGAACTAAATTCAGCCCGTCTAGCACCCAAATAGTCTGTCTCTCCCTCCACCCCACTCCTAGTTGACAAGATTGCTGTCATGCTTTTCATAAATGGAAGAAGGGTCCCTATCCTGGAATGTAACCCGTCCACATCTTGACCCAGCCCTAGTTTGCTTGTCTGTGTGCGCCTTTATACTGGCTCTTGGTCCTAAGATTCCCAATAAAGCCTTTTCCTAAACCTATACCAAATGACAAATTTAACCTTAGCTACTTTGCATAACAATTTTCTGAGGATACTTTGTACACAAAGAATGATGGCAGTCTGTGGTGACGGGGTCTCTACAATAAGCACAGTGGTATGGAAAGAATATAGATTATTTCCATCATCATCTGCCCAACGATAGTCGATCCTAATTATTCAAAGATTCCATATTTGCAAATTCGCCTACTCACTAAAATGTATTTGTAACCTCAAAATCAGTTTTCACAATTCTCTCATGGTCATTCACAGACATGCACAGAATGGAGAATAATTTGAGGTAACTGCCACATTCCCAACTAAGGGTGAACAAGGAAACCTCTGCCTTCTTGTTTTGGCTCTCATACTATAAACAATTACCCGTTAGGTGGTCTATTTAGTGTCACATTTTTCACATTTTTGTGCTATTTGTTGGTGATTTTGCTGTTTAAAATGGGTCCCAAGCATTGTGCTGAAGTGCTATCTAGTGTTCCTAAGTGCAAAAAGGCTGTGATGTGCCCTATGGAGAAAAACGTGTGTTAGATAAGCTTCCTTCAGTTGTGAGTTAGAGTGCTGTGGGCCGAGAGTGCAATGTTAGTGAATCAACAACATGGTACATCTAGAAACAATAGGAAATTTGCTGATCTGTACATGAGGCCACTCCTGCAGTGTTACTGAAACATCTATAGTGGGCGATGAAGCTGTGGAAAAGAGAAAAGTGGCTAACTTTGTGGGTTCATCACATGACAACCTATTGGAAAAGCATAGCAGATAGCACTGCTGTGAGGCTGCAAGTCAAAGAAATGTATGATCACGTTACATGTTACCCAGGGTCATAAAAATGCTAAACTCTTCTCAGCCAGTGCTAGCTGCCCACATTTCAAGAGGCGATATGGAGTGAAAAATGTTAAACTTGCAGGTTCTGAAAATCAGGAAGCTGTGCAAAAATATTTAAATACTTCTAAGTGTTATATAGGAAAAGCATTCTGAGGAAGTGCTGGTTTTCAAGGCCGATGAGACTGACTTATTTTACAAGGACAGTGGCAGATGAACCGATATAATGCAAATGACATTTCAGTTGGTGAAAATTCTGTGATCAAAGGCTCGCAGAAACCTAACTGTATTTCTCATAGGAGCTATAGTTCAGTATTCACTAATTCAGTGTTTGTAGTAAGTTTATAGAATGTTACAACCACAAATGAGGAGATAGACTGTATTAGGGTCAATGCAGTAGGAAAATGTTCTTCATTTAAATGGAGAGTTGTTAAAATGACCACTATTTGACAATCAACAGAAACAGGAGAGTTGCTGATTACAGTCTGTCTTTAGTAGATGGAACAAGAGCATTCCATCTATTCTGAGCTCTTGTCTTTCCCTCTTGTCTTTCTCAATCCTTTGCTACTCAGAGGGAATGGGACTATTGCTGCAACGCAGGCAGCCACTAGTCGTAATTTTCTGAGGATGAACAGATGCTACTGAACTAGCTATGCTCAAATGCAAGTGTGTTATGTGGGAAAATCCAACCACTATACTTGTATATATTTTACCTTATCAGACTAACAACTCCACACATGGCAGAGTGTAGGTGTATGGAAATTGTGTACGCACTCCTCTTTCTCTCTAGTAATAAAAGATAGGGGAGGTTATTACTCTCCTACCTCCACTAGAACCAATACATCCCCGACTCAACACGGGTGTATTTAAAGCTTTAAAACTCACAACTGATGGGGTTATGGCCTAATGAAATAATAGTTCTTGGAGTTAGAAGGTGGTGGATTTAAATGATGACTCCATAAGACTTTTTACTAAATTATGAAACCTATATTAATCTCAGTATTATCATCTCTCAAATCGTAAGTACTGCATTTCTGCTTTTGAACATGTGATGCTTGAGCTGCTCATTAGATATCCAAATGGATATTTCTGGTAGGTAACTGGAATTAAGAGTCTGCAGTAGGGCAGAGGTCTAAGTCGGAAATATAAACTTAGGGGTTGTCAGAATATAGATGGAGAGTAACACCATGAATGATATTTCTCAGGCAGTGACTATGAATAGAGAAGAGGTCTTAGGACAGAGCTGAGACACTCTAAATTTTTAAGAGTCAGGAGGATGAAAAGAATCCAGCAAAGGAGATTTAGAAAAAACAGTCTATGGGGTAGTAAGAAAACAAAGGGTGACTGACATCATGGAAGCCAAGTGAATAATGGATTTCAAGAAGGAAGAGTAATCAACTGTGTCAAATGCCGCTGATAGGTCATTCTACTCTGCAACTGCTCTGGGTAACGTGGGATAAAAACAAATAAGTAATTACTTGGTACTCTGATTCTGGCATCACTGGTGTCCTTCAGATCTGGGTTTCTCAGTGTGGGACAAAAAAGGATACAAATGCAAGATGAAAGAGAATAAACAAAAACTCTGTAATCCTGAATTTTAATTCAAGGGATTAGTATGAACTGATAATGTATTTTATTTTCAGGAGGAAGAAGAAGAAGACAAGACAGAGGAGAAGGTGAAGGATGAAAAGGAGAAACAAAAAGAATATTTACACACACACACACACACACACACACGTATAAATGTAACAATATAACACATGATATATGTACGTATACAGGGAGTGCCAAAAAACGTATACACATGACCTGTATTCATCTTTTGTTATCGGTATATATTGAGTATTACAATTTTAATACAGTTTTTTTTTTCTTTCCTTAAAATGTGTATACATTTTTTTGGCACCCCCGATATACTAGGTCTGTCCATAGAAAAGATCTATTGACAATGGCAAACCCAGAAGTAATCTGTATTCATTAATGCTCAGAGTACAGTACCAACTTATATTGCATTAACAAACTGAAATTTGAAAATTTCTACAATAGTGAATTTTTATATCTATAATTTAGAAATTAAAAACATAATACTAAATCATTTTTTAATTCAAGAAGAAATCCAAATGAAAATTATGAACTATGTAGAAAGAACAATTACATCATTACATATTGAAACCTGTGGGATGCAGCCAAAATAATATTCAGAAGGACATTTACAAGCCAAAATACATTTGTTATTAAACAAGAAGAGTTGGAAGTAAATGAAATAAGCTTTTGATTTGACAAGCATGAAAAAAGAACAAAATAGACCAAACACTAGACATGGAAATTCCCCACCAGATCCCCCTTCAAGGAGAGACTTTCTGTCCAGGGAGAGGAAGGAAGTGTGGCCAGCAGGCTGTCCCCAGCTGCGAGCTTCTTCAGGGTCCTCTTTAGCCACAAAGGACCTCCTTGTCTGAGGTCACACTTTCCCTGAGTAGGCTGCACCTGGTAGGGTATGAAGACCCGTTTGACACAATGAGGACTGACTCTGATGGGCAGTTCTTACTTTACAGCTCCCTGTCAAGCTGGCCAAGGCTTTGCTGAGCCTGCACAGCAGTTCTGTTTCTCCCTCTGCCCAATTCTACTTTGTCTCCCTTCATTTCACAATAGATACAAATAACAAAACAAAAAGTTGAGTCTTTACAAAATAAAAATAAATAACATAAAAAAAATAGAGAAAATTTAGGTAAACCTGACCACAAAAATTTAGAAAGGGCACAAGTAAACTCAAGAAATAACAAAACTACAGATACAGATATAGTCAACTTTATACTAATACCTTTTCTAAACTAAATGAAAGGTGTTTTCTCTATTTCTCTGCCCCTTGCAAAACAAAACAAAACAGAAATACTAAAATTGGGAGGAGAAGAAGTTAGTTTAGGAAGGAAAAATGGACTAATAAACATAGCTGACCTACTCCCCCCAAAAGTGACAGGCCAACATGGGGTGAATTCTATCAAATCTTAAGGAAAAGACAAGCTGTTCTGAAGTCTGGAAAAAGATGAGATGTTCCCCAATTCATTTCTGAAACAAGCATAATTCTCCTACCAAACCAGATGAAGACAGCACAAGGAAAGACAAATCTCACGAATGAGGATGCTAACTAACTTCTGCAATCAAAGAATTTGTTGTATTAACAAATTTAATACAACAGCCAGTAAAAGAATCAAAGCAAGTTGCAGATAAATACCAAAAACAAAACTATATGTCAGTATGGATGCATATATTTTGGTAAATGCAAAGAAAAAGATCTGGAAGAAATACATTAAAGGGATAACAGAGTTTCCTTCTAGGGAGAGAGTACTGAATGATAATTTAGGGGTGGTAGTGACCTAGGCAAATTAACGCCCTCCAAAGATGTCTACGTCCTACTCCCTGGAACCTGTGAATATATTTGTTTATATAGCAAAGGGGGATTAAGATTATAGACTGAATTAAGTTGCTAATTAACTGACCTTAAAATATCAAGATTATCCTGGATTATCTAGTGGGCCCAATGTAATTACAAAGGTCCTTAAAAGTGGGAGAGGGAGACAGGAGAGAGAGAACCAGAGAAATAGCAGCATGAGAAGGATTTGGCTCTATATGCTGGTTTTGAAGATGGAGGAAGGGGCTACAAGTCAAGGAATGAGGGTGGCCGGCCCCTAGAAGCTTGAAAAGGCAAGGGAATGGATTCTCCCTTAGAGCCTCCAGAAGGAACAAAGTCCTGCCGACACCTTGGTTTTACCCCACTGAGACCCATTTCAGACTTCTGAACCCCAGAACTATAAGATAAATTAGTAACATTTAAGCCTCTAAATTTAAATTTGTGGTTATTTGTTATAGCAAAAGGGAAAATTAATACAAATGGTAAAAAAAAAAATGACTTTTGTCTTTCCTGTAATATGTCAGTTATTAAATACAGAAAACCTGTTTGTGTATAATTTCAAATTATGTATAAATTTATTTATGTATAATTTCTTTTAGATAAAGGAAAAGAAAAGATAGTAGCTAGATGTCTCTTGGTAGTACTTATGCTGCTATTAATATTATTATGATTACTATTTTATGCTTATTTACTTTGTTCACTTAATGCTAATGCAGCATAATAAAAATTGGCACTGACGGTCATAAAAGAGGAATGTCAGCCTCACCAGTGAAGGAGTTTTTGAGGTTCGTTCTGAAAACTTGTGCATTCTCCAGCTGGTCTCCACACACTAAGGCTCACCTGTTTAAAGCTTCGCACCTCAAAATCTACTAAACTAAATTACATGAAAAATTAACAAGTATAGTATCGGTGAGTTTCATTGCCAGCAAAACACAAGTTACCAGAAAAACAATTTTAAAGACCACATGCAGTTTAAGAACATGGAAACATTTTGACTCATTCACCTTTTCCCAATACCTGACATTAAGCAAGGACAAAGACAAATCGAGATCCAAATGCTTTAGTGAGCAAGTGGTGTTGGTTTTTAGCATCAGCACAACCTATCCCCACTCTGAAGCTATAACTTGAGTAGCTGCTGTGTTTTGTGAAGCTGCAACCTAATTCATTTGAGAACTAAATTACCAAATCTAGGCTTTGCTGATTACAGAGTTCAAAAGACCAGCATGGAGGGAAGACCTACTGAGAACCTCATAATCTATCAATAAACTCTTGAAGTAACTTAAAGTACTAACCAACTTCAATTGACAATGCAGTACTGTATCTGTCATTTATAAATGTATGCAAGAATTCCATTCCCCTTATTTTCAACAAGTACTTAGGAAAAGTCACAAATATGCAATTAGAAACCAGACAAGTTGCTAAAAGAAGAGTAATAGTCGTTGCTGTACTTGAAAGGAGTTAATGAAATTTGGAGCACTATATTTACTCTGGATATCCTGGCAGCTAAAATGAAGAGAAAAACTCTGAAACATACAATGGCAGCATTAGAAATGTTAATTTCATTCCAATTTCTTATTGTTTGATAGAAAAATCCATACCAATCACTTTTTTCAGAGATAAAATTTCATTTGGCACTAGTATTACGGATTTGTGACATATATGTGTATCTATAAATGACTAAAGTATATTTATGTCAACCAAGTGGCCATCTATAAAATTGAGAGCATTCATGACACTAAGACTTCACTCCAAAATTATTTCTCCAGTGTTGGGATAATACCATTCAACTATATTGCTCTCCGATGGCCTAACTTTATAAATAGAGAAGGTAGACAAACTAGAGGAATAGATAATTAATTTGTTCACAAAACAGTTTCTTTCAAACATTAGATTAATAAATAGTTTTGAAAATTCATGGCTGAATTCCATTACAAGTGCTTTAAGTGGCAATATTCTGTCTTGTGGACTAAGTAGAATTTCAGTTATTTTAAAGAATAAGTATGAGAGGCAGAGTTCTCACTCAGCTATGGAAATTTATGGGCATTACTAATGATAGGCAAACTTCAACATGAGTATACACTAACTTCACAAGTAATTACAGTAAGCATTAACAATTTTCTTTAAAAAATATTTTTTGAAACTTCCTAGGCAGCCATCTTAAGTATCTGATTAAACCTTCAAATTTTGTGCTATCTATGGAAGAAAAATTTTGGAATGGGTGGTGGATGTCCAGTCATCCTTTTCCAACAGTACTTGCTATCCAATTCAGGGATCCCTGCCATTCTAAGGATGCTTACTTTGCCAATTCTAACTCATGTGACTCAGACTGGCCAATTAGTGCCATCTATTTCCTTGGCTATAGTAACTGTTCAGGAGTGGGCATGTGACCTAAGCTAGTCCAATTAAAGTGAACCTCAGAATTTTGCTTACATTATTGGGACTAACGTGCATGCTCTTTTCAAATCCTTTTCGAAGCTATAATACATGATTGTAAGACTTGGAACCATGATGCCCATTTTTACTATCATGTAGAAACCCAGCCTGAGGGTGGAAATGACACAAGAAGCGGGAGGGGGATGGAGTTAAAAAAAAAATCACATAAAATGAAATGAAGACTTGATGACATCATGAACCTCTGGACCAAACCATTCCATCAAATCAAACAACTAGAATTACTTGACATTGCAAACAACTTCCCATTATTTGAGAATAAAACCATTTGCTAGTTTTTATGTTAATTGCTGTCAAAGAACCTATCAAAAGAAAATTGGAAACCTTCTTTATGGCCTACTTTTAAATTTAACTACATTCTGATGGGCCAAGAAGTTAGGAAGAAAGTATTCTCAAGCAGCTTAATGAAAGGACCTTCTGGTTGGGGTTCTTTTGTTTTGCCCATTTAGAGAGAAAATGCAGGAGAAAATCAATTATTTTAGTTTTAATACAGTTAATACTTTCTTGCTTTGTTCTGACAATAATTAGTTGACAGATCCAGCTTCTTTTTCAGAAGTTAAAATAATAAATACATATTACTAAAATAGAAAATGTTGTTTAGCCTTTATTTTGTCATAACACATGACATGATCCTTTGCATCCCATAAATGAACCAAAGAATTTCAATATTCAAGGATTAATGGCCGTGTTATTAAAGAATTTCCTTTTCCCATGCCAAATTCCCAGTGAAATGAATAATAGATTATACAAATTCTGCATCAACTTTGTAAAACGAAGGGGAAAGCTAGCCACATGCCTGAAAGTTGGAAGTAAATCAAAACTAATTTGAAACTGTAATAAAGAATAAAAACCATTTACTTGAGTGTAAAGGAATTGCAGCCCAAGAGACACAGATTCAGGTAGCAAACCTAAATTGTGTACCAAAACAAAGGGGAGGCTGCCTTTTATAGAGCAAGTTCCTGCCCAGGTTCTCACTTAGGTCCGTTTTATATCAATGAGGTATCCAAATTGTGCAGTTCGGATTGGATAGGGCAGGTCTCAGTTCATTGCTAGAAAGATGAAACCAGGGTTTCCCTGCAATGGTGGACTCAGACAGCATGCACGAGCGGGGCAGAGTGCAGGAAGCTGAGAGTTCCGTCTGAGGATCTTGCCAGTATACACAGTATGTGAGGAGCCCCTGTGAGCAAATGGCCATTAAGCTCCTATGATTTATAAAATTTGGGCCCTTGGTTGACGGTGAGGAGTCTATCTCAGATAAATCCCTGCTCATGGTCCATATCAAATGAATCTCTCTTCTCGGGATCCACATGAGAATTTCTACTAGATATACACCTATAGCCTGGTTGAGTAAGGCACTGAGGGATGACACACAAACTCTCTATTGAGAGGATGTGCCATGTTCAAGATAAATGCCAAAGGAATCCTTAAAGATCATCCCCTAACCCCACACATCCCACAACTCAAGGCTTCAGTCTGAAGAGTCTTTGACTAATAACTGTGATACACTGGAGTGATACACTGAAGCCCTGAAATTTTCTGGGCATATTGGCCCAAACATAGTAGAGACATTCAATGGATAAATTAATGACTATGAGCAAAGATCCTGAATAACACATCAAACACTACAAAACTCAAAATGAAATTTAAGATTAAATTCAAGAAATGTTCCCATTTTAGAGGAAAGGCGATAAAGACAAAAAAAAGAGAAAAGACAAATGACAGAACTAGGAAATCAACATATAAATATCAACAATTATTTTAAAAGAAAGCAGAGAAGAAGGAGCAGAAACAATACTCATATAATAATGAAAAACTTTCATGCAATTGAAAAACATTGTTTCAGGAAAAAGTGTTATTTAGAATCCCAATGACTTTTAAGAGAGGTTCTATTGTTGGATAATGAATAATCCCATAGAGAGTGAAAGTCCTCTGTTCAAGGAAAGAGAAAGAGAAAAAATAGGGATCAGAAAACATGTTGGAGGAAGCAAAGGCTAGAGCCAGCAAAATAGGAAAAATAAGTAGCTGAAAAATGAGAAAGGGGAAAAGATCCCACGTAGGTATTTGGGAAGTAAAATGATGCATCTTCTGTAATATAACCTTCCTATATTTCCCCATTAAAAAATGTAATAAAATTTATATTAGTCACTAGTGCTTTGGGGTGTACATGGTATTAGGAGACTCTACGTTGTGCTCATGTTCTGCCTCAAAGTTAGTGTGAGGCAAGAATGGAGGCTTCCGTGGTAACTGAGTAACATGTAGACTTCACATAAGGAAATTTCTTGCTCTAAAGAAAAACTTCAATCTAAAAATTCAAAATCTATATCATATTTATGATAAACTAACTGAAAAGAATAACATATGTATCCACAATTTGGATACCTCCAATTCTTTTGCAATTTTCAAACTCTCAAGAGAAAAAAATCCTACAAGCTTTGAAATAAAAAAATATTAGATTATCCTCAAGGAACAAAACGTAGCCTGAGCCAAACTACTCCACAATCCTAAACAGTAGAGTAACAATGGAGTAACATCTGTAAGTTTGAGGGAAGGAAACGTGCCTTAAGAATAAAAGAGTTAACCAAAATTTTCCTGGCTAGAGAAGAACTTATATAACTAAAACCTCAGTCAGGAGTGATCACTATGAGTCATGATTATCTGAAAAATCTTAATGGGAGTGTTGGGTCTCAAAAATAGACTTTGACTAGAATGAAAAGGATACGGGCTTTTCTGGGTATTCAGGGGAAGAAGTAATATGAAAGATAATGCTATGTCATGCAAGAGAATGTGATCAAAAATCTAAAAAAAGAAAAACATGAGCCTTGATTGTACATGAACATAAGAAAATGGGGACCATTTGAGATTTATGGAGAGAAAGTGACATGAAGGCAGTAGTTCTGCAAAACTAATCTGCGGATGTAAGTGGACACATGAGGCCCAAAGAACAATGCAAAGAGTTGGGGCATGAGGTAATGAGAGCCTAAACCAAGATGGTGACAATGGGGGTATATAAAAAGGTGTACAGGTGGGCATCACTTTTATATAAGATCTGTTGGGGCTTAGTGTTATATAGAATGAAAGAGGGGAATAGCCAGAAGACACCAGTGTTGGGAAATATAGGGAAGGAACAGGAAAGCTAATACATGGTTGGACTATAAATTCTAACTAAAAAGTTGAACTCAAATGTTCACACTTGAGATATGATGCTTCAAAAACTCCACGCTCAAGTAAACTAACAACAAAATACCCAATACCGAGGGCTTGAATTGCTCGTAGTAGTGGTAGCCAAACATTTTGTAATAATTCTATTCAAGAAAGGCAGTAACTGGGAGGAGAGGCGACAATGTGTTTCCAGACAAATAAAAGGGGGTAGATGATCATCTCTAAATGAATGGTCAAATACTTAAGGGAGTGCAAGAACATGGAAGTTATACAGCCATGAATTATATGAAAGAAGAGGTCAGAACAAGGAATTAGTAGTAATAGGGGAGAAGAAGAGTCAGAGCCATGGGTTCATAATCTGTGTAAAGGAATTTAACTGACTGGCAGCAGAATTCTTCCTGAGTTACCAAGACTGAGCTTTCTTTCCCACAGAGGTGACCTGACACCAGTTACTGTGATCACGCTTTGGCAAGTGGGAATTAACAGTGTTCTGAATAGTGAAATATACCTTCATCTTTATGGAGAGGGCTGTAGGAGGCCAGGACTATAGAAGAAAGTGATTTGGGTAGTCTACCATTTTAAATTCATTTGACAGGTAAAAGAAACGAAAGACAATGCTAAGGTTTAAACATAAATGACTTGGAGAATAATGATGTCATTAACATAAATATCACACTCCAGAAGGACATTTGGTTTGGAGAGGACTGTGAGTTTACACATAAACCTGCTAAATGTGAAATGGCAGCAGGACAACCAAGAGAAAATGCATTGCAGTCTATTGGAAACCTGGACCTGAAGCCCAAAGGACAGGCCAGAGCTGTAGAAGATCAATAGACTTTTGGAAATCAGTTTTTGCTTTTCTTTAAGATTTTTATTTTTATTTTTAATGGGGAAGGGGAACAGGACTTTTTTATTAGGGAACAGTGTGTACTTCCAGGACTTTTTATTTTTCCAAGTCAAGTTGTTGTCCTTTCGGTCTTAGTTGTGGAGGGCGCAGCTCAGCTCCAGGTCCAGTTGCCATTGCTAGTTGCAGGGGGCGCAGCCCACCATCCCTTGAGGGAGTCGAACTGGCAACCTTGTGGTTGAGAGGACATGCTCCAAACAACTGAGCCATTCAGGAGCTCAGCGGCAGCTCAGCTCTAGGTGCCGTGTTCAATCTTAGTTGCAGGGGGCGCTGCCCACCATCCCTTGTGAGACTTGAAGAATTGAACTGGCAACCTTGTGGTTGAGAGCCCACTGGCCCATGTGGGAATCGAACCGGCAGCCTTTGGAGTTAGGAGCATGGAGCTCTAACTGCCTGAGCCACAGGGCCGGCCTGGAAATCAGTTTTAAATGGGGGATGTTTAAAGCCAAGGACTCTAAGGAGGAAAAAAAGTGTAAAGACAGAAGAGGGTCAAGTGAGAAACCTTACAGGAGTTCCACATTAGCAGCGGACATAAGAAGAGTCTTACAGGAGACTGATGAAATGCTTGTAAGGCATTAAGAGAACCAGAACAAAGACATCAATAAAGAAACATTTAAATATGAGACACGGTGGATACGGCCCAAACATACTGAAAGATGCAAGAGAGTGAAGATTGAGGAAAGCTAAATTTATTAGTTTGGATCTAGATACAGCTATGATAATAGAGACCCAAATTAAGAGTTGTTTAAACAAAGTAGACATTTATTTCCCTCTTATATCATGTTTCCCTGAAAATAAGACCTAGCCAGACTATCAGCTCTAATGCGTCTTTTGGAGCAAAAATTAATATAAGACCCATTATTATATTATATTATATTATATTATATTATATTATATTGTATTATTATATTATATTACATTATATTATATTATATTATATTATATTATATTATATTATATTATATTATATTATATTATATTATATTATAGACCCAGTATTATATCATATCATATCATATCATATCATATCATATCATATCATATCATATCATAAAGACCCAGTCTTATAGTATATAAGACTCAGTCTGATTTTACTATAAGACCAGGTCTTATATTAATTTTTGCTCCAAAACATGCATTAGAGCTGATGGTCCCGCTAGGTCTTATTTTCGGGGAAACACGGTATTAGTGACTCTCACTTTTATTCATCCTTTACTGAAAGCTTCCCCAACTCTGGATATTCTGATCGAGGCAATCCCTATTAGACTGACTTCTCCAAGGCAAACACAGTTTAAGGCTTTTACTTATTCAGATGTGATAGCCTTTAGCATCTGTAACTGAATGAAAATTTTTTTAGTGAATGAAAAAACACAAAATATATATTTCTGGGTAGCTTCAAATATAGGTTTCATGGAAGGACCTCTTGTGGTAAAAGCAGCTTTTACCTATGATCCTAAATTGTCTTAAAATCAGGAGGTACTTCTAGGTGAACAGCTAGGATAGTCAATATTTGGTTTTCAATTATTTCTTGCCAGTTTAGAAAAACATATCCTGAGGTCAAGGACTTTAAAACAACCTTGGAGCTCAGGAGAAACTTAGGCAAAACTGGATAAAGCCTGCGCCCTATAGAGACAAAAAAAAAAAAGCCTTCTGCAGTCAGTTGATGGCATGCTGTACAATGAATAAAAACAAAAATCTGTGAGCAAAAATTAGCACTAGAAATATCATTTCCTAAAACTGTAAAGATTATAGCAGCCAAAATCATTCAATGTTGAAATATTAAAGTGATTCTCATAAAAGTCCAGAACAAACAAAAATGTTCTGGAAGTTCTGAAAAGCACATTAAGAAATTGGAAGAAAGTACCAAGAGTATAATCAGTTGCAGAGAATATGATTACATATCCAGAAATTCCTGAAGATAATTAAAAAACTTAGAATTAATAAGTCATAAAAAGTGACTGTAAGTCTCTATACATAAACATATATGCTAGTTTTCATGACAAACCAGCAATAATTAGTTATAAAACATAGTAGAAACAAGGTTGTTCACATAATAGTAAATAAAACAAAATCAAAACCATTTAATATATAATATCCAGGAGCAACTTTAATGTGATATACAAGATTTATATGAAAGAGAAGGCAAAACAAACTTGAGCAAGAAGAAAAATATATCTTATTTCTATATTATGAATTTAGATATTATTGGCTATGATAAATATTACAGATATATCAATTTTGCAGGTTTATTGTAGTTTAATATAATTCTGTCAAACTCTCAGTACTGAAGATATAATTCTAATAAGTCAAGAAAAATATAAAAATCAGACAAATTTTTGGGTTGTAGGAGACCTTTCTGAAAACAATTATCAAAAACTGAAGCCATAAAAAAGATAAAAATGTAATAATTCTATATAAAAAATATATATGAGGTCTGACAATTAGGTCCGCGAATTTGCCACCATGTGCTTACATTGGCAGCACTGTACAAACAGCTCAGTAAGGTTGCATAACCTTGATATATCAGTGTCTCACAGCTGTGTTCGAGTCGACATGTGGCGGTGACTTGCTGAAGGGCATTCATTATTGTTGTTGCGTGTTTTTGTGTGCCATTGCGAGAATGTCTGAGCTTGAATTAGAGCAAAGGACAAACACTAAATTTCTTGTTAAACTTGTCAAGAGTGGAAGTGAAATCAGGGACATGTTAGTCCAAGTTTATGGAGACAATGTCATGAAGAAAATGGCAATATACAAATGGATTAAACTTTTTCTGAGGGGAGAGAACACATCACTGATGAAGAGAGGTCAGGATGGCCAGTAACAAGCAGAACTGATGAAAACATCACAAAAATTCATCGAATTGTGTGTCAAAATTGTCAGCTGACTGTGAGAAGCATAGCAGACCAAGTAAACATCTATAGAGAAACCAGAAACTCTTAACTGAAAATCTTGGCATTAGAAATGTGTGCGCAGAAATGGTCCCAAAGGAGCTCACAGATGAACAAAAGCAAAAGACAATCAAAGTTTGCCAAGACCGTTTGGAGAGGCAAGACGACATTTTGGGCCGTGGTAGCACTGGTGATGAAACATGCGTGCACCAATATGACGCTGAAACAAAGCATCAAAGTGCACAATGGAAGTCAGCCAATTCTCCATGACCAAAAAATTTCCATCAGTCCAAATCAAGAGTCAAAATGATGTTGCTAACCTTTTTTGATATCAGAGGGATTATTCATTATAAATTTGTACCAACTGGACAAACAGTTAACCAAGTTTACTATTTGGAAGTGCTGAAAAGGCTGTGTGAAAAAGTTAGACAAAAACAACCTGAACTTTTCAACAACAATTCATGGCTCTTGCATCACAACAATGTATCAGCTCACACGGCACTGTCTGTGAAGAAGTTTTTAGCCGGTAAACAAATAACTCTATTGGAACACCCTTCCTATTCACCTGATCTGGCCCCCAAGGACTTCTTTCTTCACCCAAAGATAAAGGAAATATTGAAAGGAAGACATTTTGATGACATTCAGGACATCAAGGGTAATAGGATGACAGCTCTGACGGCTATTCTGAAAAAGGAGTTCCAAAATTGCTTTGAAGGGTAGACTAGGTGCTGGCATGGGTGCATAGCTTCCCAAGGGGAGTACTTCAAAGGTGACCATAGTGATATTCAGCAATGAGGTATGTAGCACTTTTTCCAGGATGAGTTTGCAAACTTAATTGGCAATCCTCATGTAATACGCATCCTTATTTTTCCCTCACAAATTTGGGTAAAAAAGTACGCATTATACATGGCACAATACAGTAATCCAAACCTTTACTTCCCCAGCATGCCCTTGCCCCTTAATTTGCTTTACTTTCAATTCTTGCACAGCTTCTAGCTTCTTATATAATTTACTTATTTATTATGTTTATTGTGTATCTCCTCCCATTAGAACATAAGCTCCTCAAAGGCAGGAATCTTTGTTTTGTTCCCTGGTGACCCTCAACAGCTAGTCCATGATAAGCGCTCTATGTAGTCAATCAAATATTTGTTTAATGAATTTTGAAGGGATTAAAGACTACTCTTAGTACTGTATGAATACTGGATTTCAGCAGGGCACATATTTAGGAGGTTACTGCAATGGTTCAGGTGATAGACACTGGTAGTCTGCTCTCGGGAGGTGGTGGTAGTAATGACGGAAAGAAGTGACACAATAAAAATGTAGTTGGCCATATTTATAATGATAGATTGAATGAAAGGATATGAGGTGGGAAAAGGAAAAGAATCAAGAATTAGTCTTAGATTTCATGGGTGAGCAACTGGGTGGCTAATTATGTTATGAGATGGTTAAGAGGAGAGGAAAACAGATTTGGGTATGAATCAAAAGCCCATATTGAATGGTAAGTTAGAGATGCCTATGAACCATCCAAGAGGTAATTTCAAGGAAGTGGTTAGTTAGGAGAGCAAAATCAAAGTTCTTGGCTATGTTTAGAAATACTGGGATAATTATGGAAGATAAGAATAAAATTTAAATCTACAGGAATGGACAGATGAGAGGGTAGATATATCTGAACCATATCTTGAAGAGGATCTTACTCAGGTCCTTGGATCAGGGTAAAGAATAGTGAGAAGAAGCAGTCAGCGGGATGGGAGAAAAGCAGGAGGAAATAGCGTGGCAAGAGCCAAGGGGCAAAAACGTTTCAAGAAGTTGGCATATGTGAATTGGTAACACACACATCACTGGTGGATGCAGTCTCAGTGGAGTGGTGAGAGTGGAAGCCAAATTATATTCCACTATACCACTCTGCCTCCTTGTAATTTTATAGCAGAAAGTAAAATTCCTATCATCTTTCAATCAAATCAGGTCAGCCCAATTACACACTTACCCACTCAAGGGTAACAAAACATAAGAAGTGATAGACAATAGCAAGTATAGATGTGGATCCAAAGTTGTCTTTTGAATCCAGGGAGCTGGGTAGGTATGTTGGGCTAGTTGTAGCACCACATGGGACCGCCTTAGCATTGTAGACTCTAAGGAATGGAAAGAACACTGAAGGAACATCCCAGAGAGAAAAAATGCATGGCATATACATCTATCCTAATCAATCATGGTGCTTCTTCCTCGTGAGCTTGGATAGTCTGAGGCCACAGCACTCTGGGCAGCCCTACTAGTTCATCACACTTGTCATGGGAATTGAACCAATTCACCATCCCTGTCCCAAGTCCTATCTCCTTGTCTAACTCCATTTATTTCTCCTATGTAAGAGCACCAGCAATCATTTAGCTTCTGCTTCAACAGGGGTAGAAAACTTCTACCTGCTTTTGGGGTTAGGTCAAAAGGTGTTCCCAGTACTTTCCAATCCTTGGAAGTTATTAGGACTCAAAGAGCCAGCATAATCTTTTTGTCCCCACATGTCAACCTTTCAGGTATTTGAAAACAGCTATTATGTTTCCCTAGAATTTTCTCCTCTCTAATAAAGCAACGTTAGCATCTTTATCAAAGGATCTAAGATTACATAGTTTCTAATCTCATACCACCTCATTCACCTTTACCTACATTCCCATTGGCTGAAAAACATACACGCCTCCACCATCATGCTTTATATGCTCAGACTGAACTAGAAAACTGGAACACTGTCCCTAAACAACAAAGAGAGAAAAGCATCTAGATCTAACTAATGTGTAGTCCCAGCTACCAGATGCTAGAAGTTTCCCCCAAGGACAGCAGGGGAGTAAGAACAAGTCTAAAAGGCTCCATGGGGATAAAGGGAGACCATGCAAAGCAGGCATATGTTCCAGCTCTTGGATCTTTGGCAATGTAACCACTGAGTGGAACAGATGATACACTCCAGAACATTTTTCCCTTGGGCCATGTGAATTTTAGGATTGAAATATTTAGCAGAATAAAAATAGGTTCTGAATAAAATTATAGCATATTGAAGATGAATAAATTTGGCTCTAATAGTGTAATAAAACAGACTGCGCTATCTTTTAGCCAGTTTTTACATACAGGAAACACTATTATCAAGCCCCCGTAAGCATTTCAGAAAAAAAATTACTTGATTTTTCAGGTTTCTTATGAGTTAATTTATTAGAGCAATATAGGGAAGTAATCAAATTGAAAGTATTATATTTTATTTCCAAATAGATTTTAAATTCCTTAAGGGCCAGGACCATTTTTTTTTTCTTTCTTGCATTTCATCCATGGTTGGAATGTAAAGAATTTTCAAATTATGTGTTTATTAACATATACATTAATGAATAGATGAAAACACTTTAGAAGCATAGGAAATGTCCTAATTCTGGGTTAGTCTTCAGTGTCTTTATTACTGGGTATGCAGAAACAACAACCAAAAATTTCAAATTGTTCTTTGGAAATTGATCTATTCCTTTTGTGTATCCCACTGACAACCACAAGCAGCTTATACAAATCATATTGAAAAACACCGAGGCCTTCCATTTGCACAAGACAAAAGGAAGGCCTTATGTCTTTCTATTTTTTCCTTTCTTAATCTTCTCTTCTCTTCCTCGGCTCTCCGGTCTTTACCAGTCACTTTTTAAGATAATCAGCAGTTTCTCTTAAATAGCATTCTCTTACTTAGAAACCTGATCTCCTTATAGAACATCATGAATGTTTTAGTTAGTTTAGGCTGAGAGTTTCCCAGCCTTGCTTTTTTCCTTATTCTTTATTCAATGTGTGACCCCATTGTTTCAGTTTCTAGGAAGTCTTATCACTGCCACTAATAAAAATGGAATCACACTGCCTTAAATCCCATATCTCATGAAGAACAAGTCAGCTGGCCATACATAAAACTTTAAACTCATAAAGCTCCTTGAATAAAAAGTTGTCAAAATAACTTTAGCAGTTGTTGACTAATTTTGAAAATTAACTTAAAATACTTCCTCTGGGTGAGTTTAGGGACTCTTGGCTTTAATCTTTCTGAGATAAATACTTATCAAAATGAAAAATCCTTAGAATAAAGGCATGTCAAACTACGGGCAAGAAACTAGAGGATGATAGTTAAGGACACTGAGATACAGAACAAAAGATGCTATTACTTTTTGAGTAAATAAAATTTGAGCTTTACTTACATGAACTATTATATCCCCTCGTCTTTGGCCAGAAGATTCTTGGAAAACCATGTGTTATGTTTTTTTTCATGCTGCAAAGACAGAAATACTTGGTAAGTTGAATATATCTTCAACCTTATGTCACTCACTCCAGTTTTAACAGCATTTTTCCATGATCGTCCTCATGATGCTATATATGTGCGCGTGTGTTTGGGTACGCACATATCCATTTGCACGCCCCTTTGAGATGTGAGCTTCTCTTCTTGATTCTTTACTACCCAAAGAGGATAATGCCTTTTCCTTAAAAGTAAGCCAAAGAGAAATCATAACATGTTCACGTTGCAAAGTTCCCCAGAGATCATATAGTTCAACATCTTCATTTTACAGATGAAGTAACTGAGGCCCAGAGGTTAAATGACTAGGCAACTGTTATAGAGCGCAATTTAAATGGCCCTGTAAGCCTCAAAACAGCTCATTCAAAGGCCTGCAAGGACACTAGTCCTCTCCTACCTGGTTTAAAATCCCCATCAGTTTCACAATGCCTGGCATTTAAAGCACTTATATCAATTAATCAATAGGAATTAGATAACTGATACATTCTTAGTTTATGGATTGTTAAAATTGGAGCTGCAATGAAGAAAAATTAAGCCCAATTTGTCTTTGATATCCCTTTCGACCTCTTTCTTACCTTCTTGGTTTTTTTGTTTTAGAGCCTCAGAGGACTCTAGCCTCAAAAGTCTGCTCCCAGCACCCCTCCTACTGGAGTTTTTTATTCCCAGCAGTAACCTAGATCTTTCTACATGATCTCACTAACTTTCTAAACTTGTTTGACTTGTGTTTTATTACTCTATGTAACCAGACCCTGCTATAATAGACTACAAGTTAGAGGCCACTACAATTTTTCCCAGTCCTTCAAATAACTCACCAATCTATGACTTGCTAGGATTTCAAATATTGAGGCATAATATAAGGCTCCCCATATATCATAGCTTTAAATATTTACCCTTCAAATGAAGTAACTCTAAAACAGCAATGAGTCATAGGTATGTATATCTCTTCCCCAAACTCAACTACTCAACAGTGTACCATCATAATTCTCATAGTTATTACATTTGTTTTACAACTGTCCTAGCTGTCTCCCAAAAAATCCTATCAATACATTTTTCTCCTTGACATTCTTCTGTGTCCATTGCAAGGACTCAAGTTAAGGAGCATTTCAATTTTTCATCCCAAAAAAGCTTATGAACTTTTCCTCTGGCTAATCTAATGTCTCTATTTTAGAGTACCAACATGTCATTCATCTTTCCCAATATTATGTTTTGTTTGGTTTGGTTTGCTTCTTTAAGGTTAGCTAAAGTTTCTTGATCTTAATAATGTGGACAATTATACTCACCTAGTAAAAGTGACAAAAGCAATTACAAGAACAAAACATTTCCTGACTACTTCCTGCATCAGTTTGATAAACAAACACTTTACAGGCTTTGTCTCATGTAATCATTTCAACAACCCTTTGACCTATGTGACATTAACATATCTTGTTTTGTTGATGTGGAAACTGCTGGGGATGTGATCTTGGAAAAATGACTTACATTCCTGGATTTCTCTAACATGGGAATGATAATACCAATCTCATTGAGGAATAAATGAATTAATCCACATAAGACGTTTCTCACAGTGTCTGACTTATAGTAAGTGCTCCATAAATGTTAGCATTTATTGAAAAATTTGTCCTAGGTCATACAGTTAGTAAGTAGTGGAACCTGGGATGAAAACCAGTCAGTCTCCCAAGATACACTCTACTATCTCTAAAATGGTATGCATAAAGCATTTACAAATGATGGTTATTATCAAAGGTGATTTGCCTAGATTCTGAGGTATGGAAATAGTTCTCTCTTTACAGTTTGTTTTTCCCAAATGAACTTTAAATATCATCCCTTAAAATTTCATTTTCAGTTTTGCTATCTCCTTTAAACAAATTTAAAATTCTTCAGTGGCAGTCTTATATTTATCTCACATGCATTATAAATGCTAACACATAGATGCTGTCAATGAAAAATTTAAGTCCAAGACAAAATTAACAAAGGCATACATTTATAGCAAGGAAATCCATCTAGCAGAGTTTCAAAAGTGTTAGAAAGGAGACTAAGTTTTATAGAGGAAATACTGAGACAATTTCTCATTGGCAAATGCCCTATTAAAATGTGAGTCTTGGACATAGGGGAGACTTTCTAATCGGTCTGCAGAAAAATTGACAGTCCTTAGTTGACTAATAAGGCAGACAGAAATTTAGGAACATTTCAAAAAGAGGAAAGAGTATCTGACGTTCTGAGGATTATCAGTGGTTTGACATTTTTTGGAACAAGTGGGGTTAATGATTGTTGTTATGACAAGTCATTTCTCAATATTCCCAAGTAATCCTCCTCAGAACCCTGTGAGGAAGGCAGGACGGTCATTACTCCTCCCTCTCCTGCCAGTAAATAAATAGTAACTGATGAATTAAGGTTTCCCCAGGCCACACAGCTATAAAAGTGAAGAACCTGAAGTAAAATCTAAGTTTTCACTTTCCCTGTTCTTTCCACCATGTCACCTCGATTCCGTACCTCTTTTGCCAATTTAGACAGGTTTTGATTAAAAGAAAACTAGGAATCCTTTCTTTAGTATGGAATCAAAAGATACTTTCACCGTGTACGAGAAAAATGATTCGGAAATCATTTCATTCACACTGGCAACTGGAAGGGAGAACTAGAAGGGAGGTTACTTTCAGAAGATGAAAGCCTCATGTCGTGCTATTTAAAAGTTTCTCCTGTCGGCCTCTGAAGGAAAGATTTGCTAATCGGATCTTTTGTCTCCCCTAAATAGCTCTTCAAACCATGTACAAGCGGTGCAAGCACTATCCATTTTATACATAAATGTATTTTATATATAAGATGTGTTTTTCTGATCATTAACCTTTTCTAAGGCTTATTCTGCACTTATTTCCTCTTTGACAGCTAAAGCTATTGAGTGAGAACGCTTTCTTGCAACTGGTGAAGTAAACACATAGAGCCTCTTTTCTTCTACATACAATCGCTTCTCCATTTTTTAAAAGTCTAGCCTTTAGCAATTTCTCCTTGCTCAAAAATAGCATGACTTCGTGAAGAGCCCTGAGTGGATTCAGGTCATTTAGGTGCCTGAGCAACAGAGCAAGCACCAGGAGACTTGCAGAACTAGTTTTAATGAATACCTTAAAAATACATTTATGGAGTTCATATTCTAAAACCTTTTGTAACTATGAAACAATTAGCTTTAGGAATTGTAGGAAAAAATGCAAGCTGAGACCACCACAATCTCCATTATTTCAAATCTTTCTCTCCCCCGCCTCTAACTCCACCAGTATGAAGATTATGATGCTAGCAAGTGAATTAAAAGAATTAAAGTCAGCATTCCCAAGTTGTTATATCCGTTTTCATGACTGAAATTAGTGGTAATTACTATAATTCATCTATGGTATTACAAATACAGTTTCTGGAAATTGCAAAGAAATTGTGGATTAACATTTAAATTGCTAATCTACAGAGGAAGGCTAGTATAAACTCTGAGGGTTGTTGTGTTAACTCAGTCGCTTATTTTTTAGAAAGGACTATGGTTTATAATCTGCTATTAGCATGCATCAAAGAAAAATATGAAGGGGATTCCAAAGTAGCAAGACTATAAGGCAAACTGAACCTTTTCTGTGATTAATGTGAATAGTCTGGGGAAGGGAGAAGAGAAAGGACCAGCAGGCCACCTGTTCCTGAGGCAGTGCTTCCTTGGCTACTGAGAAAAACAAACAAGGCCCTGAAGCAAGAGCATGGCTGCCAGGAAATGCTTTGATTTCAAGCTAAAATTTTTGTGGGTTAAGGAAGCAATGTCTAGGATCAGGGAGGAAAGCAACAGATTGTACCTTAAACATTTACCTCTATATGTTTTTTTTCTAAATTTTTGGAAATAGTGGTGGTTTAACATTATTTGAGCTCAATCGCTCAAAAGCAAAACTTATTTTTTAGAAAAAATAAAAATACATAGAAAAGTAATAATTAAATCACAGAGTCACAAGAAGAACACTGCCACATAGAAATCCTAAAGCATGGTTCTATAATTTAACCCTTTGCTTTGGGGACTAATAACGTAGCAGCTACTGTCATCCAATGGCAGTATATCTAGGTAACAGAATAACCTCTTCAAAAAATGATATTAACTTCTCGAATATAGAATTTAAAAGGGAAGCTATGAAGTGATGTCTAATGAATTGTCAAGACATATTGTTTTGCCTGCGTTGAAAGATGGTGTTCTGTCAGTGGTCTCCCTTCATTTACTTTTTACCCCCCTAATTAGCTAAATCTGAAAGCATCATCGTAATAAACTGGCCTAAAGTTTCAAGTATGTACACTTGACTGAAGTGAGAAGTCTACCGGTATAAAGTAATTTGAGGGTAAACTTGTAGAGCAGTTAATTGGATCATTAAACAACTACCTAATTTAATTTCTATAACAAAATCAATTAACAGGAATATGAAATGGATGATTTCATGATTTCATCCATATTGCAACTGAAGTGAATAGGCCATGTGGCCCACAGTGGTTGGCCATTAAGCAAGAAAATAATGAAAATTGAACTCATCTGTGAAGACTGTAATATGACATTATGAATGCTTGCACTAATAACTAAAAGTATACATGTAGGTCTTAGGATTTTCTCTTTCGTCTATATTACTTTTTCCATACCACAAAACTTCCAAACCACAAGTTAGGACTGAACTGTTTAAGGTCCAAAATCAGGGCTGAATTTTTGCCTGCCCACTAATTTTTGGCTGTTCTTTCAAAAAGTTAACTCTTGACCAAATACAAGGAAAAGAAAATTACATATACGGAAATCCTACTGTATCAGGAATTTTCATGTATAGCATTAGTTTAGTCTTCAACCAATAACATGGAAAGTGTTATCCCTACGAGAGAAATTTCATCCTCAGAGAAGTTAAGGAATCAGTCAAAAGTAATTGGTTATTAAGTGACAGAAGCAAGAATCTCCTCAAACCACTCTCTTTCTCTAGTAGTTTTAAATTTTGCTTTTCAAAATGGAAAATCTTTTTTCTGATGACATGTGATCATTGTAAATATAAAAATCATACAGAGTGCTCACTTTGGCAGCACATATACTAAAATTGGAACAATGCAGAGATTAGTACAGCCCCTGTGCAAGGATGACACACAAATCCAAGAAGCATTCCATATTTAAAAAAATATCACACAATGAAAGTTAAAGGATCACCTCTCTGCCAACTTACACACACACATACTCTTTCTCTCTCTCTCTCTCTCTCTCTCTCTCTCTCTCTCTCTCTCTCTCTCTCTCTCTCTCTCTCACACACACACACACACACACATACTCTCTCTCTCTCTCTCTCTCTCTCTCTCTCTCTCTCATATCCAGAAGACAAGCATATAGCAATCCTGGCAGCTTGCTTCTTCCTTGTGAGGCAGCATCCCTGACTATGAAATTATTTAAATTTTTATTGAGCTGAAGTGAAATCTGCTTACAGAATTATGCAGAATAAATAAAGTTTTTCTTCTACATTGAAACTTTTCCAATACTGTTTTTGAAAAGCAAGTCTCATGCCCCAACTTAGAATTTTTTTCTTTAGGCTTATTGTGCACAATTCCTTCAGCTTTATAATTTTTCTGGATAATGTCCTCAAATTAAACAAAATATTCCAGATATAGATTGATCAGCTACAGAATATTTAACTCTCTTAACTTGGACAGCTAATTTTAAAGCACTTTCTTGAACATATTACCTTTATGACTGAAATCTAAGTTTGTGCTTACTTTTTAGGGCATATATATCAAATTTTTCATTCCTACTGAGTTTATAGTAATTAAAGCCATGGAATAATTTTGCCAGATCTTCTCCTTTGTATATTTAAACACTTGTTTGCTTCAATCTAATTATGCATCCTCTACATTAATTCCTAATGTGTTCCTATTATTTGCTTATAATTCAAAACTGTCAAAAAATTTGAATTAGTTCTATCATGCAGTATATGAGTTATCACTTGCAGGTTATGTCATTTCCAATTGAATCCATCACTTCCTATGTCTCGAGTTCACAAATAAGAATATCAAGCAGGTTAGGACAAAGGTCACTGCCCTGCAAATTTTCTCTCAAAACAACCCTCCAACTCAGTATCAATCCATTAATCAACTGCCTTTGTGCACCATGCAAAGGTGCAATAGATAAAAATCACTTACTGGTATTATGAATAGCCTAAATTCCCCCATATTTTATACAATGACTACAGCATAAAATGTTGTAAAATTTTACACTGATTGTATTCAAGAGGATACATGGCCATAATTTTTTTTGTTGTTTACAGTTATTCATTTTTTATAGGGTGTATTAGAAAAGATATCAAATTGTACATTATAAACCTGTGACCTTATAGTTATTTTTATTTAGGATACAGTTAAGTTTAAGTTAAAACTGAGTTGATTAAAAAAAATTCTTTATATAAAAGTAGAGATGGTATATGAACATGGCAAAAAAATATGAAGGTGTTAAGCAAACAACTGAAAACAGAGAATCCCGGGCATAGAGTTTTGTAGTTCTCAATATACAAACACATCACCTGATCCACATAAAGTCACATTAGAAACATCAACAGATGCCTTACAGAATACACAGACACCAATTTTCAGTCAATACATTTCAAGAAACATAGGAAAAGAGTTGCACACAATTTTACTTGTCCTAAGCAAACATTTACAGGTTCCTAGGAATAAATATTTGCCTCTAATCCTTTAAGAAAGTAGGAAGTGCTAAAATACAACAATAGAAACGTACTTTTCAGTATTTTACCTAAAATGTTCACAAGCCATCTAATAATCTACTCTACAATTGTGCATGGTCTAAAGTGTGTCAGTCTATGATTCCTAGATATACTTTTATACCCTTTATGAAAATTGGGACATTGGCTAGCTCCAGTCCTTTGACACTTCTATTACCCAAAATTCCTCCAAGACACTTGGCAATAGCTCCTAAATCACAGTAGAATTTTTCTAGCATATATGTATTGCATTTGCCCCTAATGACCTGAATGAATTTAAACCATCTTCATACTCTCACCAATCAAGTGATAAACATTTTGAACATTCACTAAGTGCTGAGCAATATGTTTAAAATTGTTTCCCCTTCAGAACTCAGAGATTAGCAAGGAAGAAAGACATATAAATAAATAAACACATATTTATTTATATGACAAGTAAATAAATCAAACATGTACATAACACCATGTGGATACAAAGGAAAACCTATCAATCTCTCCATGGCTTTAAAAAGGTGGCGGTCCATGAGTTAGGTCTTAAAACCTGTTGATGGATTCCCAAGCAAAGAGGGGCATTCACACAAAAGTATCAGTAACTTCAATATTCAGGCAACACTAAGAATTTTAGCAAAGCTGTAGCTCAAAAAGCATGAAAGAAATAGGCAGAGGTGAGATGAAAATAAAGCTCAAAACATGTCACGAAAGACCTTATGTGTATGGTAACAAGTCTGGACTTCATTCTATACATTCTAGAGAACAACAACAACAACAAAAAGTTTTTAAGCAAGGGAATGAGAAGATTGTGTTTAGAGAAATAATTTGTGGGAGTAAATAAGTCGTTTTCTTTACTTGATTAGTGGGTGAGGGGAGAAAATGTATGCCAAGCAGCAGCAAGAATTTTTAAGGAGGCTGCTGAGATAATGCAGGCAAACAATAACGAGGGCCCGAATGAAGATGCTGCCCTGTTTGGTCCTTCAGTTTCTCATCAACATGAGAAACTTCCAATTCTTCTTCCAATTCCATAACTGGTTTTGATAAAGGAGGTGAGAACAAAATAGTGGACTAATGCTACTATTTCTCCATCAACTATTAATGTTAGAATTTTCCCCAAGTGAGAACTATTACCTTCTTTTTTTTCTTATACTAAAAATACACAAAAATTTTTAAACAATAAAAAACCAATATTTTGTTAATGTTTTCTAGATGTTTCAGATTATTCTAGGCTTTTATCCTTCCTGATACTATTAGTTTAGGTTTTTGTTACCCTTCTAGTTGAATGAAGGTATATATATGTGGCAAAATTTGCTAGAATGCCCCCAAATATGTGTCTGCTTCCTTTGAATTTACTAATAGAGCTCCTGAATTCTAGGTAGAAACACCAATATCTAGAGTTTGCATTTCCCAGATTTTGTTATAGCTAGATGTGGCCATCTGACTAATTTTGGCCAAGGGAAGCAAGAATATCCTTATATGGTAGAGATGTACCCTTCTTTCCTTCTTTTTTCTCGATGGTTACAATATTGGGAACAGAAACATTGGACCATAAGATGACCTTGAGAAAGGTATCTATATGGAACAGAGCCACAAAGAAGGCTGAGAACCTTATGGAGCACAGACTGCGCCAGTCCTGGGCTACCTCCCTTCAAACTAACAGAAAAGAGAAAATGAAATTTCTATCCTGTTTAACTTTAGGTTCTTATCAGCCAAACTGAATCCTAAGTGATAAGGTATCATTTCTTTTAAATTTTAATCTTTTCTATCCTCTCTTTAAAGATCATAAAGCGCAAGTAGAAAAATACGTGAAACATCATCGGCACCATTCTGTCATCTCCCCCGATTTTTGGGTACCACATAGATTGATTGGTCGCCTCTCTTTTCCTCCTTCATTAGAGTAATCTCAGTGTGTGTCATCTGAAGGCCTGTCATTATCACTGAGTCAGCGTTTCTTTTAAATTCACTGGCCAAAAGAGTCTATTTGTCTTTTTTCTAAAAACTTTTGGAAATCTACATTCTTAGCAGGGTAGTTCTAAATTCAGACTGCTTGGATTCAAATGTGGCTCTACGACTAGTTTTGTGTGATGTTGGACAAATTACTTAACCTTTCTAAGCCTCAGTTTCTTCATCTATAAAACTGGGATGATAGCCTTGAGGATTATATGAGACAATCAATGTAAAACATTTAGTACAGTGCCTTCTACATTGTAACTGTTCAATAAATAAGAGCTATCATTACTTAGCACAATGTAGTCGTCCCGGCTTTCCCTCATTCCCTTTCACTCGTTTTACCAACTATAAATTGACATGATCATTGTTAACACCTTCACATCTCCAAGCAGTTCTCTCTCATTGATCAGATTAAGGTCAGACTAGAGGTTTACTACACTGCTTCCTCAACCTTTTAAAAGAAAAAAGTTAAAAAGTATACTATCACTCTTTTGGTGTTTTCTTTAAACAAGGTGTGTCTTTGTGCCATTTTATTACTCAATTCTCGTTCTAAACCCCATCCCACCCTAATCTCAAGATATTAATTACATCCTTGTCTTAATATGCCAATTTCACTTTATTCACTACTTATGTTCTACACATTGGTATGGATACATTTAAGGCCAAAAGTGTTATTAATGACCCTCTTCCTTATTTTCTCCAGTGAAAATGCATCTTTTCCACTATTGATCTGTCAGTGTTAAAACTGCTCTCTTGAATGTAATTTGAAGTTTTTGAGAAACATTATCTATATCTGTAAACTCCTTTTAAATTTTTTTTATTGTTAACGTCAATTTGTTTTATGAATGTCAAAATAGAGCAATTTAAATAGAATAAATACACATTTCTGACATAATACAGTTCAAGCTGTTCGTGATACTGTTACAGAATACATTTTGATGATATTTCTATCTTGCTTGTTGTATACATTTTTCTAATTCTTGATTGCAAAAGCAGATGGGGATGTTAAGATTTTATTTCATGGGAAATCATGAGTGAAATAAGTCAGACAGAAAAAGCAGAGAACCATGTGATTTCACTGATATGTGGTATATAAACCAAAAACAACAAAAGAACAAGACAAACAAATGAGAAACAGAAACTCATAGACACAGATAATAGTTTAGTGGTTACCAGAGGGTAAGGGGGGTGGGGGGTGGGAGATGAGGGTAAGGGGGATCAAATATATAGTGAGGGAAGGAGAACTGACTCTGGGTGGTGAACACACAATGGGATTTATAGATGCTGTAATACAGAATTGTACACCTGAAATCTATGTAATTTTACTAACAATTGTCACCCCAATAAATTTAAAAACTCCTTTTAAATTTTATTTGAAAACTTTGAAAACTCTGCAAGTTTCCTCACAGGTTTTGCAAAATATATTACAACTTTCTCCAGGTGCCCAATTAGTCTGGAAAGCCCATTTCTATCTTTATACTACATATTCAGTTAGCTGTTCACTTGCAATATCTCTTTTTTTTCACCATTTGACTTCTCCAGGATTCCAAAGTCAGTTATTAACCATTCTGTTTCTTTCTTTTTTCTTTTTTTTTTTTTTCAGAATAAGCAATTAGGTTTAAGTTTTCTTTTTTTGCAATTACAGTTGACATTCAATATTGTTTTATATCAGTTTCAGGTGTCCCACATAGTGATTAGACATTTATATAATTTATGATGTGATCACCCTGATTAGTCTAGTACCTTCCTGACACCAAAAAGATACATGCACCCCTATGTTCACTGCAGCATTATTTACAACAAACAAGATATGGAAGAAACCTAAGTACCCATCAATAGACAATTGGATAAAGAAGATGTGGTACATATATACAATTAAATATTACTTTGCCACAAACAAAAGAATGAAATCTTACCACTTGCAACAACATGGATGGATCTAGAGGGTATTATGCTAAGTGAAATAAGTCAGACAGAGAATGACAAATATCATATGAGCTCACTTATATGTGGAATCTAAAGAACAAAATAAATGGACAAACAAAACAGAAACAGACTCATACATACAGAGAACAAACTGATGGTTGCCAGATGGGGTTGGGAGGCAGGGTGAAAAATGTGAAGGCATTAAGAAGTACAAATTGGTAGTTACAAAATAGTCATGGGGATGTAAAGTCAAGCATAGGGAATATAGTGAATACTATGGTAATAACTGTGCATAGTTCCAGGTGGGTACTAAAATAGCCAGGGGGCTCACATCTTAAATAAATGTCTAACTAATATGCTGTAAACCTGAAATTAATATAAAATAATATTGATTCTCAATCAATTAATCAATCGATCAATCAATAAAATCAGTCTATGGAAGAGACCAAAAAAAAAAAAAAAAAAGTGGTCTACCTAAGGGACTGGAAATGTTGCTTATCTTGGTCTGAGTGACAATTTTCTGGATAAACATATATTATAAATTCATTGACCTTCACATTTGTAACTTTACTGTACCTTTACTATATTACAATGAAAATGTGAAAAAACAAACAAATAGACAAAAGTAGTCTTCAGGATGTTGTGAGGATTATAGGGAGATTTTGTAGGTAAAATACCAAAAATAGACCTAATGTATAACGGTGCTCACTAAATAATGCTGATAAAGGAAGGAAGATGAAAGGGAGAGGGGAAGCAAGCAGGCTTCGGCTTTACAGGCTTTACATGATAGATACATTCATACATGTGCACACACACACAACCACATACATATGATTCTGAAGGTTTTAAGCAAAGGAGGAAGGTGACGAAAGTCCTTTAGAAACTGCAATCTGACAGTGTTATTTGAGGAAGGGTTAGAGTAGAAACCAGAGTGTAGGAAGTTTACAAAAAATTCATCAATAACCATACTGTATAAATCAGTCAATTACATGGCCTGCAGTAAGCTTTTAGAGAGCTTCAAAAATTATTTGGTCTATCTGGATTTTCCAACAAGCTTCAAAAAACATTTATTAAGTACTTATTTGTTGCAGAACTAACAAAAAGTGTCATGATTCTGCCTTTCCTGGAACATATGAGCTAAATGGATGGATACAAATTAAACAAATCAATAAAGTGAAAAAGTTACATATTTGTTTTAGATTCAAGTAAAGAAGTAAAGGCTGTGGACTTTAAAAGGCTAGGATATCCACTGTCAGCAACTGCTCAGATGCCAGAAGGGGAGGTGGTTTCCTATAAGGTGGTTAGCAAAGGCCTCTGAGAATATGACTTTCACGCAGAAGCAGGTGAAGAAGCTAACCAAATGGACGTTTGGAAAACATCCCAGGTATAGGTAAAGGAGGGAATCTGATACGTTAAAGGGCAGGCAAGGAATAGAATGAGCTAAAGGAAAGAAATAGCAGAAAATGGGATCAGAGAAATGGTGGAGACAGATCAATGGGGACATATACTGGATAAGAATTTTTAATTTGATACTGAATGAGATGAAAAAACATTGGACAATTCTTAGCAAAGGAGTGACTTAATCTAACTTAAGTTTTCAAAGGAATACTCTGGCTTCAGCTTTAAGAAGGGCCTACGCTGAGGAAGGAGAGAGGCAGGGAGAACATTTGGTAAAGGGATTCATAGAAGGAGAGATCACATTGGCTTCCTTCTCTCCCCCAACAGAACAGCCCCTGAGAACCACTCCTAATGGCTGGGAAAATCTTCCCAGAGTGAGGTTTTGCTGAACCACAAAACCCAGAAGACCAGAAAGTTGGAACTGAGAGAGAGAGAGAGAGAGAGAGAGAGAGAGAGATCTTATACGTGACCTTGGCATTTGGAAGTAATTGAGAACACAAAGATGGACGCTTGCCTCCCATCTGGATATTATGAAGTTGGCTGGAGCTTCCTATGATGGAACAGAGGAGGCAAGGGGGGTAAGCCTATCCTTCACCTATTGTTGAGGCAAGGATGTGAGTTCCTCTGGGCCAATGGGAAAACACAAAAGGTACCCAGGTTTGAGCTAACCCACGCAACCTAATTTTGTGCCAGGAATAGAGAAACCCAGGAGAAAGGAGAGGGTGCAGCTCTAGAGGCAGGAGCTGAGTGAGGATGGGTCATAAGACATCAGCCTGGATGCACTGGTTGCAGTGTCTTCTTTATTAGGGTCCTTTTACAGCCACATTATATGTAATACTTTTCACCTTTTCCTCTACTCTCCCTTCTCTTATCACCTACCCTAGAGGAAACAGAAAAAGTAGGAAAGAAGTAAAATATAAAGAGATCTAGTGAAAGAACAGGTTCTTCCCCATCTTTATTTCATGAACCCTAACCCCTGCTCTACTGCTCCATAAGCATGGTGGGAAAATTCCTACCCAGAGGATTGCTTGTCTTCAGGACCACGGCTACTCTTCGCTCATCATAACCTAGCTTGCACTGTAAGAACTCAAGGTACGTTCCATAATATTTATAGACAACACCACAGCCAATTATGGAAATGAGGTGTTTTGTTTTTTTCCTAAACAGAACATAGAAAAAGGTCATTCCTGTCTTCCATCTAAATGTTGCTGTCTTTATTTGATCTTGACAGAAATGTATATGCAGCTGCTTACATAAAGTATAATAATGATCTCTTTGTCCCTGTGGGGAGACAAAAAAACGGGGCTTTGGAGTTTCTGCTACTTTTCACCCATGCACAAAAAGCATATAAATAAGTGATATATAGAATAAATAAATGATAGAGAATATTGATGATTACAGTATAGATTTTATAGATAGCTTAAATGAATATAGATTCATACATTCAACAAGTGCTTTTTGAGTATTTACTATGTGATAGGCACTGAGTAGTGAGTAGATGTCTTACAATCAATAGGAGAGGTAGATATTTTAAAAGTAAACACATATATCATTATATAATTGTAAACTCAGATAAATGCTATGAAGGAAAACAGTAAGATGTAGTAATGGAGAACTCTACATTTGGGGGATAGGGGAACTTCTCTGTGCAGGTGACAAGTTAAGCTGATAACTAAAATATGGAAAGGAACAAGCAGAAGAAGAGTTGGAGCAAAGGCTCTAATGTGGAAAAGAGCTTGGTGTTTGCCAGAAGTTCAAAGAGAACCTTATGACGGGAACTTAGAAAAGTGGGTAACGGTAAGAGAAAGTAAGACGGAAGGTTGTGCGAGTGCCTTAAAGACATTCAGGGCCGTGTTAGACTTTCCAAAGCACTTGTTCGGATTTTATTCCAAATGTAATGAGAAAACTTTGATGGTTTTAAACTTTGAAGACCCACATTTAAAAAGATCACCTGGGCTACAGGTTGTATGGGAGAATGTATTGAGAAAGAGTCAACATCGAAAACAGTGAGATTACTGCAAATGTCAAAGATGTTGTCTTGGATTAGATGGTGGCAGTGAAGGTGACGAAAACTAAGCCCTTTTTCCTTCTGATTTTACATGCTTGTGAGGACCAAGCTCACAACAGTTTCAACTACCACTTCCATATTGATGACTCCTGAATCTTTCTCCCTGGACGCCATTTCCTTCCTAAAATCCCACCACTGCCCACAGCCTCCCCATCTCCAATTGCTTAATAGGCACTTCCTTTCAGATAGCACAAATGCATCTTCCCCTCAAAACTTATGGTCTTGTGACTCCTAATCATTCTCTCCATCACTTGAAATCAAAACGTTGGCATTATCTTTGATGCCTCCCTTTCTAACTCCCACATCCAGGAGAGTGAAGCATTAAGCGTATGTGCTCTAGAGTCAGAACACTTAGGCCAATGGATTAGATGGTGTTACAGGAGTATCGACCTGCTACACGATTGTCATTTCTGTACTCTAGGTTACATTATATTTCAGAAATTCTTTTAAATTTCAACTCCTGCATGCCCTACCATGAGTAAGAATCCTAGCTGATCATACCAGCAGTTTTCAGTTACAGTGTGCCCAAATCAAATAAACAGCAGCACTGAGTCAGAGAATGGCTATCTGATCCTTCTTGGTTATACTGAGGGGAAAAATATTGTTTTACTGCAGTTTTCTCAATGAATAGCATGCATATCACCGCAGTCCTTATACTGCAAAAAGGTCATACAAATAGTGAGCTATGGTGGCTCTAGAGGATGATGAACCTTTTTTTGGGTTTTGGTTTCTCAAGAAAATCTGAAAACCACTCTCCAGCTGCTGTGTGGTGGGAGAAGAGCTCGATGTAAGAAACAGTATGAATAACATCTACGAGCTCTCTTATCCTTGTGCTTTCAGTTGGGTACAGTCGATGGGATGCTCACCAGCATAGAAAAGAGGGAAAAGTGAGAGGGTGACATATTTATTCCTCTAATTTCCCTCTCCAGGGTTTCCATGGGCTAGACTGTGACCCTCAACTAAAAGCCACAGCTCCTGCTAGCAACTGGTCATTGCTATTCAACCCAGATTACTATATTTTCCCTACATCCTGCCTCTCCACCTTTATAAATTGTCACCTTATGAAACTCTACTCAAATCAAGCAATTTGCATGTGCTATTTATTTCTTCTTAGGATCCATACTGAAAAGAAGTAAAGAAATAGAATTTGAAGCCATGAAAGTAATTATGAAAAAAAAAGGGAAGCTTACTGAATTACATGCTTTAAAAGCCAGCTGTTCTTCTGTTGCATGTGGAATGAAGAGGTCTTCAGTGGACACCCTCACCCCCCTTCTGGTTTCTTTTCAGGGGCTGATTAAATAGTATTTATACCTATTTGAGCTGCCTTGAAAGAAACAAGGAAGTGCCTGACTGCAGGTTTTATTTAACCTATACCATCTCAGGAAAGAGTCCTATAAAATATCTAGAATAATGTCTAAAATAATAGGGAGATAAGGAGTGGAGTGAAAGAGTAGCAAAGAATCACCAAGGGAGCCAACCTTCTCTTATTATTTTGAGAGACAGGAGATTGTCAAGCTCAGCAAGCTTCCCACTCTTCAGTGAGCCTAATTAAAGTAAACAGAATTTTTAAATGAACAAAACCCAATTAAGCAGCAGGAGCTAACATTTCAATTAGTATGTGAGGTCACGTCTCACAGTTTCATGCTGGACACCTTCCCCTTTATTCAATTTATTTCCCATCCACTGCCCTTCCCAGAGTGCCCAAGAACAGATACCCCAGACCATGGGATGCTCTGAGCCAGCCCAAACCTCCCTGCCCCATCCCCCTGGTCCTGTGCATAAACAGATGCTACACCACATGGCCAACTCCCAACATGGAGCTGAGGGACAGCAAAGGTGGCAGCTGAAGACAAAGACACATAGAAAGAGTGTCAGACATTTTTTTTAACGCTAATTCTATAGCTAGAGCTGATAATGTTTTGCAGTTTATAAACTTATGATATGACTGCTGAGACCACTTTACCATCTGAAAATGGACAATAGTGACTATTTTCATAACAAAAGAAACAGTCCCTGCCACTAATGTCATGTCTATCATAAGGAAAGTTGGGGGTTTGAGGGTAAAGGGGTGAGGGAGAACAGATAATCTCATCCATAAAAGTTAAATATGCTATAACTATTATGTACATGCTGCTAAAAGAAGTGTCTGGTAAAACTATAATACAACTCAAACACAATTACCATAATGCATGCCAGTCTAAAAGGGTGAAAATTTTTAAGGAAAAAGTTTTTTAAAATGTACCTCATACTACATTCAAGGGACATATTTGAAGGCTTGGAAATTTATACATTGTCAGATAATTCATATATAATTATAGTCTATATACAATAATATTAACACACCTCTTTCAGAATTGGATAGGTTTTATAATAAATGACATTGAAGAATGGGACATAAAAATAAACTAAATTTCATAAATATATAAAAAATTCACCTTTCAAACAATGTTTTCTTGTGCCCATTTATAAAAATCTATCATGTACAAGTTCTTAAAAGAACAGTTTATATTTATCACTCAATAAACACAGAAATAATTAAAAGGTGACCAGAGAAAAAGTTCACTACTTAAAAATTAAGATTCATATTTGTAGAGAGATCCAAGATGGTGGAGTAAATAAATACTGTACTTGCATTCTTCCATGAGCACATTAAAATTATGACTAAATTATAGAACAGTCACCCTGGAAACCATCTGTAGTCTAGCCAAAGAGAAGTCCTATCACTAAAAATATAAAGAAGAAGCCATGTCGAGCCTGGTAGGAAGGGCAGAAACACGGAACAGGCCCCACACCTGTGAGTGATGATTAGGAATCAGGAGAGATATTTCCATTGCTTTGGTTATCCCTGGAGAAGGAGGGACCCCAGTCCCCCGCTCCAGGCTCCCCAGCCCAGGTGCTGAGAAGAGGAGCCCCCACGACATCTGACTGTGAAAAACAGTGGAGATTCTGACCATTTGGGTGGGATGGAAGGCTGTGGGAAGCACAGACATGCTCTTAAACAGCCCAAGCATAGACTCACTCACTCACAGGCACTTACCTTGGGCTCCTGCGGAGGGATGGTGACTCAGGGGGTGTCGAAGACGTATGGGGGGCAGACTGAGGTGTGTGGCTTTGAGGAGAGGACTAGAGGATAGTCGGCATTTTACCAGTGAGGGGTCCGCCTTCCATGCAGCCAGCAAGTGGGTGCCGTCTTTCCCGTGTTGAGCCCGCCCCCTCTGGCCAAATTTGAATCTGACTGGCCCAGTGAGCTCTGCTGCTCTGCCCTGCTGACTCACTGGGACCCTGCCCCTCCCAACTCTCAAACCACTTAGAGGCACTTTCTGCAGTGAGCAGTCAAACAAAACAAATTCATAGATATAGAAAACATTTTGATGGTTGCCAGATGACAGAGGATTTGGGAGTGTGGTGACAAAAGGGGAAGGGATTAAGAGGTACAAATTGGTTGTTACAAAGTTGTCATGGGGATGTAGGGTATAGCATAAGGAATATAGTCAATAATACAGTAATAACTATGTGTGTGCTAGGTGGGTACTAGACTAATCGGAGGCATCACTTCTTAAATTATATAAATGTCTAACCACTATGCTAGACACCTGAAATTAATATAAAATAATATTGAATGTCACCTGTAATTGATAAATTTAAAAAGAGGGGAAATGAGGTAGGGGAATAAGAGATCCAAGCTTCCAGGTACAAAACAAATAAGTCATGGGGATGTAATGTACCACAAGGGGAATATAATCAATAATATTGTGATAGCGTGGTACGGTGTCAGATGGTTGCTGGATTTATGGTGATCACTTCTTTAGATATATAAATGTTGAATAACTATGGTGTACCGCTGAAACTAATATAATATTGTATGTTAGCCATATTTTTAATAAAAATCTTTAAAAAAAGATTCATGCTTCTAAAACATTTTGATCTTTTAGATCAAAGAAAAAATTAAATCTGAAAGTTTCTAGATAGAAATCATGGAAAGATGAACTTCTATATCTTTTATTTATATAACTAATGAACATTTACTGAGTACCTGCAATGGTAAAGAAATCACTTTGCTAGGCATGTTGGATGAATTCCCTCACTCTCAAAACTTAAAAACCTCTCTTATTAGACAGCTTGACATTTTAACTTTGGTAGAGGTGAGGGTGGGTAGGACAGAGATTTTGGTTAATGCCAGAATTATTTCTGAATATCCTGTAACCTACAACAATAACTTATTGTTTCTGATACTGACACAGCTATGAGATAAGACACACCCAGAATTTCTTAACATATGTGTTCTCCCTTTCAAGATCTTAATTTTGAAGTTTTTTCATATTTATTGACCAATGAAACTTTTGGAAGCTCAGAAATCTCAGTAAGCAAAGACCAGGAAATATTCTGCAAATCTCCACTCAGACTGGATCAGAATTAGGACAATGACTTCCCTATGATCTCTGTCTCTCCCCCACTACCTTGTAATTGTAATTTAATACTATTAAATGACAAAACAATGAACAAATTTTACAGCGTTCTCCAATGACTTCAGGGGACAGGCATACTGAGGGAAGTGGGAAGAGTAGGTATAAAAACGTAGGACACGGTGCTGCCTATGGTGAGCTCCAGTGTTGAACATTGGCCTAAAAAAGAATTTAAGCGTAAGGTTTTGTAACACTGTGCAGCCAAATGCATACATCTGCAGGCTGAATTTGGCCCAAGCACAACTAATTTATAATAGCTGGTCATGTTTCTAATCAAGAACCCAGCATTGTTGATCATTTAGTAATTAAAGTTTTCTTCATTCTCAATAACTGTTTCAACAATCACAGTTAAGAGTTATTGCATCCCCTTCCATGTGTTCTGTTACCCCAAGCCTAATTGTTCAAACAGCTGCATCAAATACTGAAGATGCTAAAAAGGACAGAGCTTCTTTCTCTCACTGCCTTCTGAAAAACTTATCTATAAATTACATGAACTGAAATCGCTCTGCCTGCCCTGTGAAACCTCAGGTCTTGTAGCCTCTAGTGCAGGGATGTCCAAACTTTTTTCAACGTTTTTCACCAAGGGCCATATGCAGTAAAATACACAAACAGCTGGGCCACTCACTCGAGGTGAAGTACGTATTGCCTCACCTGGTTTATTTAAGTAAACTAAATATATTTTTGGAATTTGCTGCAGGCCAATAAAAAATGGCCCGTGGGCCGCAGTTTGGACACCCCTGCTCTGGTGGATCTGATAAAGATTACAGGGAAGCTGAGAAAAGCCAACAAGCATATATCATGTGTAACTCCTCTGAAACTACACATAAATGCTTCATGTTTTGATCCCATTGTAAAGTACTTATTTCTTTTAAAATGTGGACTACTACAAATTTCGATAAGAAATTCTCCACAATAAATGTAGATAAGATTTGGTATTGCACAATTTTAGTGAACAAAGTAGAAGGAAGACATGTTTCCACAGATAACAATATGGCTTCTCTTGATTTTATAACCCTGTGATATTCACCCTATGATTTTTAGCTCCAGAGTCAGTAGTCAGATCTCAGTGACCTAGCCAATGTGTTTTGTATTGGTGTTCATGAGGGTTAAAAGTTTTAATAATATTGCTTGTGGCTATGTCTATGACTAGGCTATAATTTGAAATCTGTATGACATCATTAGCAATCAAATAAAATTGCTCTGAAACAAAATTCATCTTTGGAAAGACTTTTTAAAAATCTGGCTACAGTGTTGAGATACTGGCATACGTTTTTCTGTAAGTTTATTGGCAATTTGTATATATTTTGTAAAATGTCTATTCATGCCTTTACAAGAGTCTCATTTTTAATCAGTTTTAAAACAATAACGGTAATGTTGCTCATGACGTTTTTAAAAAGCAAGCCATATGGAAAGATGTAAGATTTTTAAAAGCCTCCTCTCCTTCCTCTAACCTGTTCTTACTCTACATATTTCTATGCAGAAATTCCCTATGCAGACACAAAATTATATATGTGTATATTTTCAGTCAATATAAACAGCCATGAGTTCTGTAACTTGTTCTTTATCTTATCAATATGTTTTAAGAGTTTTTTCCCAAGTGAATACCCCAGAATTTACTTGACCCTTAATCTATTAATGAACATTTAAACTTGTTTCCATTTTTTTTTTCTATTATAATGTATGGCATTTATGATTTGCTGTAGTACCAGGTCTCAGTGAAAGTAGAGCAGGTGCAGTTTCAAAAATGTTATGTCTACCTCTGTTCTATTACCTGGGCAATACCAAATTACCCCAACAGCTATGCTATATCTAAACCTAATGGTAGATGTGCCCAAGTTACACTGTAATGAAGAAAATATAAACATGACCATGAAAACAGCATCACAGTAGATCAGTGTACTTGTTAAATTTATTATCTGAATGTATTACTCCACATCATTGGAACAGGGTTTAGCATATCTTGGTTATTTTAAGGTACAAAGAGAGTACATAGATTTTTACCAGTATAACAGGCATATTTAAACCACATGAAAACTCTTGGCTATTCCTTAAACAAAAGTAATCAGACTCCTTTGTTAAAAGAAACAAAAACAACTGTTTCAGCAATTAAAAGTTACTGATATTTGGCAGCCTTTTAACAAAAGGACACAAATATATTCATTAGAATCATGATTTCATATAAAATGGACTTGCATCATAAATACCACTGACCAAAAATTTCACCAAGATACAACAATATTTCAAATATTTTTCTTTGTTCAGGCCTGTCAATTTCTAAGCATCAACATCAAAGCTCTCACTCTTCAGCAGTTTTTATGTGAATAAATTATAATTAAATATTTTCATCATGTAATTAATTTTATATAATAACTATCCAGTTAGACATGACACTTCATGAACTGAAAAGAAATTACTGACATTTCTTAATCCAACCCAATCATTTCAAGTAAAAATACCATTGTGAAAAATGCACAGAAAGCACAAGGGAAATTTTCAAAAGACCTATTAAAATAATTACTACAATAATCACTGGGAGTAAAGTCAATAGAAAGCAAAATTGAAAAATATGTGAAACTATCTGCAAATTTGGGGCAATTATTCATTTTTAAAATATTAAAAATGCAAGTTTTTCTGAAGTATGTTCTTAATTTTTTGACATTTCCTATAATTGCATATATCTATGTACATGCATATACAAGTATATGTGTATGTGTGTGTGCATATGTGTGTATGTATACACACTCTCAACACACACACACACACACACACACACACACGGCAGAATGTTCTCTCCAAATTAAAATTAATAAAACATTATTTCAGGAACAAGATGAAACAAAACTCAAATGAGGCACCAGAACTCAGCAATACTCAAATGGCTGAAATAGAATAGAAACTGCAAAAAGTCCAATAATTTTGCTATGTCCAATTATAATGAAAATGGATCTAAGTTTGCCTTATATTTTCTGTTATTTATATTGAAAGGAAATTATTCATATTGTCATAACTAAGATTCAATGTTTACAGACAAACATTTTGTTTTATAAAAAAGGATTTTATCTGGTTATAAATGAAGGTAGTACTATGAATGGCACAATGAACTATTTGAATAACACAGGGAAAAAGAGGTACATTACATTTTGCATTGAGGTTTTTGTTTTTCTTTTTCTTTTTTATTAAATTTATTGGGGTGACATTGGTTAGTAAAATTACATAGATTTCAAGTGTACAATTCTATAATACATTATCTATGTAATACATTGTGTGTTCACCAACCAGAGTCTGTTCTCCTTCCATCACCATTTATTTGACCCCCTTTACTTTATTCTACTATCCCCCGTCCCGCTTACCCTCTGGGAACCACTAAACTATTATCTGTGTCTATGAGATTGTTGTTTGTTTGTTTGTCTTGTTCGTTTGTTGCTTTCAGCTTTATAGCCCATATATGAGTGAAAGTATATGATTCTTGACTTTTTCTGTCTGACTTATTTCGCTTAGCATAATAATCTCAAGATCCATCCATATTGTCACAAATGGCATATTTCATCTTTTCTTATAGATGAGTAATATGTATGTACCACATCTCCTTTATCCAATCATCTATCGAAGGACACTTCTGTGGTTTCCATGTCTTGGCCACCGAGAAAAATGCTGCATTGAACACAGGGGTACATATATCTTTATGGATAAATGTTTTCAGATTTTGTGGATAGATACCCAGAAGAGGGATTGCTAGGTTGTATGGTAATTCTATTCTTACTTTTTTTGAGGAAACTGCATACTGTTTTCTGTAGTGGCTGTACCAATTGACATTCCCACCAACAGTGTATGAGGGTTCCTTTTTCCCCACAATCTCTCCAACACTTGTTATTACTTGCCTTGTGGATAATAGCCATTCTAACAGGTATGAGGTGGTATCTCATTGTGGTTTTGATTTGCATCTCCCTAATAGCTAGTGACGTTGAGCACTTTTTCATATATCTGTTTGCCGTTTGTACGTCTTTTTGGGAAAAAGGTCTGTTCAGATCTTCTGCCCAGTTTTTAATTGGGTTGTTTGCTTTTTTTTGTTGAATTTACCTATCTTGGATATTAGCCACTTATCGGAGATGTTGTTTGCAAATATCTTCTCCCATTCAGTTGGTTGCCTCTTTGTTTTGTCAATGGTTTCTTTTGCTGTGCATCAGAGTTTTAGTTTAATATAGGCCCATTCATTTATTTTTGCTTTTATTTCCCTTGTCTTTGAGGTCAAATTCATAAAATCCTCTCTGAGCCCAAGGTCCAATAGTTTAGTACCTATGCTTTCTTCCTTGCAATGTATTGTTTTATATTTAGGTCTTATATTTAGGTCTTAAATTTAGGTCTTTGATCCATTTTGAGCTAAGTTTGGTGTATGGTGACAGATAGCAGTCTAGTTTCACTCTTTTGCACATGGCTTTTGAATTTTCACACCACTTACTGAAGAGGCTTTCTTTTCTCCATTGTGTGTTTTTGGCTCGTTGGTTGAAAATTATTTGCTCCATATATATGTGGATTTATTTCTAGGTTTTGAATTCTGTTCCATTGGTCCTGTGTGTCTGCTTTTCTGCCGATAGCATGCTGTTTTGATTACTGTCACTTTGTAGTACAATTTGAAGTCAGGGAGTGTGATACTTCTGACCTTGTTCTTTTTTCTCAGTATTGCTTTGGCGATTGCAGGTATTTTGTGACTTCATAAAAATCTGATGATTTTTTGTTTTGTTTCTTTAAAAACTGCCATTGTAATTTTGATGGGGATTGCACTGAACCTGTATATTGCTATGGGTAATATGACCATTTTAACTATGTTGATTCTTCCAATCCATGAACACAAACTATCTTTCCACTTCTCTGTGTCTTCTTAAATTTCTTTTAATAGTGTTGTGTAGTTTTCAAGGTATAGGTCCTTCACATACTTTGTTAAGTTTATTCCTGGGCATTTTATTCTTTTCATTGCAATTGCAAAATAATTTTGTTTTTCTTCTTTTTTTTGAAATTTCATTGTTAGTAAATAGGAACACAATGGATTTTTTTACATTGATTTTGTATTCTGCAATTTTACTGTATTTTTTTTTTTATTGTTTCTAATAGTTTTTTGGTGCAGTCTTCAAGGTTTTCTATATAAAGAATCATGCTGTCTGCAAAAAGTGACAATTTTACTTCTTCATTCTCAATTTGGATGCCGTCTATTTAATTTTCTTGACTGATTTCTCTGGCTAGGACTTCCAATATTATGTTAAATAATGGTAATTAGACAGAATATCCTTGTCTTGCTCCTGATCTTAGAGGGAAAGTTTCCAGTTTTTCACCATTGAATATGATATTAGCTGAGGATTTTTCATATATGGCCTTTATTTTGTTAGGTACTTTCCTTTTACACCCATTTTATTAAGTGTTTTAATGATAAATGGATGCTGTATCTTGTCAAATGCTTTTTCTGCATCTATTGATATGACCATAAGACTTTTATCTTTTATTTGATGTGGTGTATCACATTGATCAATTTGCATGTGTTGAACCATCCTTGTGCCCTGGAATGAACCCCACTTGATCTTGATGTATAATCTTTTGAATGTATTGTTGTATTCAATGTGCTAGTATTTTGTTTAGGCTTTCTTAATCTATATTCATCAGAGATATTGTTCTGTAGTTTGTGGGTTGTTTTTTTCTTGTGTTATCCATACCAGGCTTTGGTATCAGGGTAATATTGGCTTCATAAAATGAGTTAGGGACTATTGCCTCTTCTTCAATTTTTTTGGAAGAGTTTGAGGCGTACAAGTATTAAATCATCTCTGAATGTTTGATAGAATTCACTACTGAAGCCATCTGGTCCTGGATGTTAGCTTTTGGGGAGGTTTTGGATGATTCTTTGAATTTCCTTTGAATATTGGTCTAATTAGGCTTTCTAGTTCTTCGTGAATCAATCTAAGAAGGCTATATGTTTCTAAGAACTTGTCCACTTCTAGTTTATTGAATTTGGTGGCATATAGTCCTTCATAGTATTCTTGTATGATCCTTTGTATTTCTGTGGTATCCGTCGTAATGTCTCCTCTTTCATTTCTGATTTTATTTGTGTCTTTTCTTTTTTTCCTTAGTGAGTCTAGCCAAGGGTGTCTCAATTTTATTAATCTTTTCAAAGAACCAGCTCTTTGTTGCATTAATTATTTCCAGTGTCTTTTTGTTCTCTATTTCATTTAATTATGCTAATTTTACTTATTTCTTTCCTTCTACTAACTTTGGGTTTCTTTTTTCTTCTTTTTCTAGTTTTTTAAAATATAATGTTAGATTGTTTATTTGAGGTTTTTCTTGTTTCTTGAGATAGGCCTGTAATTATATATATTTTTTTCCTCTTAATACTGCTTTCACAGCATCCCAATAGTTTTGATACAAAGTATTTTCATTCTCATTTGTTTCTAGGCATCTTTGTATTTCTCCTTTTAGTTCTTCTTTGACCCAGTCATTCCTTAGTAGCATGTTGTTTAATCGCCACGTATTTGTGGGTTTTCCCACTTTTTTTTTCAGTTTTCTCCAATTTCAAAGCATTGTGGTCAAAAAATATGCTTGGTATGATTTCAGTCTTCTTAAATTTGCTGAGGCTAGTTTTGTGTCCCAGCACATGGTCTATCATTAAGAATGTTCCACATGCACTAGAGAAGAATGTATAACCTGGTGTTCTGGGACGAAAGACTCTATAAATGTCGATTATGTCCATATGTTCTAATGTGTCGTATTTCCTTATTGATTCTCTGTTTGAATGATCTATCCATAGCTGTCGATGGGGTATTTAGGTCCCCTACTATAATTGTGTTTTTGTCAGTTTTTTCCTTTAGTTCTGTTAATAGTTGCTTTATATATTTTGGTGCTCTCTGATTAGGAGCATATATATTGATAAGTGTTATGTCTTCTTGATGTATTTTTCCCTTTATCATTATGAAATGTCCATCTTTGTCTCTTGTTACCTTTTTTATCCTAAAGTCTGTTTCATCAGATATAAGTATGATTACACCAGTTTTTCTCTGGATGCCATTTGCTTTGAATATCATTTTCCACCCTTTCACTTTGAGTCTATATTTGTCCTTTTGACTGAGATGTGTCTCTTAAAGGCAGTGTGTAGTTGGATTTTGTTTATGGATCCAATCTGCTATTTTGTGCCTTTTTATTGGGGAGTTCATACCATTTACATTTAGGGTGATTATCGATACATGAGGATTCTCCTTAGCCATTTTATCTTCTGTTTTCTGGTAGCTCAGTGTCTCCATTGTTTCTTTGTCCTTGTGTTTCTGTTATTTCAGTTTGGTGGAATTCTATGATTTTTTTCCTCTTTTTTTATGTTATGTGCATCAGTTATGGATTTTTGTGTGTGTGTGGTTACCATTAAGTTTATGTAAAAGAAAGTTTACCGTAGTTCTTTCTCTTCTGCATGCATCTTATTTCCATTCCCCTTTGCAAACTCAGACTGTTACTGCCTCCCCTTTTATATTTTTGTTTTCATAAAATATCCCTATTTATGCTGTGAGTTCATTTCTGAGTTGCAATAGCAATTGTCCTCTTTTTCTTTTTTATGTTTTTACCTCCTTTAACCTTTATGTTATATTAAATGTACAGTGACCAATTCTGAATAGGGCTTGCAATTTCCTTCTCTGTTCATTGGTCATCTTACTCATAGTTTTGTATCCTTTTGCTTTTTTCTTTTTTTTCAGGTAGAATAACCCTCTTCAGTATTTCCTATAATGCAGGCCCTGTGATAGAAAAGTCCCTCAGCTTTTGTATCTCTAGAAAGGTCTTTATTACTCCTTCATATCTAAAGGATAACTTTGCTAGACACATTATTCTTGGCTGGTAATTTCTCTCTTTCAATAATTTGAATATTTGATTCTACTCCCTTTGAGCCTATAGAGATTCTGCTGAAAAATCTTTTGATAATCTAATAGGCTTTCCATTATAGATTACCGTCTTCTTTTCCCTGGCTGCCTTGAGAATTCTTTCTTAGTCATTAATTTTTGACAGTTTTAATATAATGTGCCTTGGAGAAGACCTTTTGGAATTCAGATAATTAAGTATTCTGTTTGCTTCTTAGAGTCAAGGATCCAGTTCTTTCCATAAGTTTGGGAAGTTCTGGTCAATTTTTTTTTTTTTTTTTTTTTTTGATAGGTTCTCTGTTCCTTTCTTCCTCTTTCCTCCTTCTGGTATACCCATTATTTTTATATTGCTCTTTCTGATGGAGTCAGATATTTCTTGGAGAGTTTTCATTTCTTTTAACTCTCAAGTGTCTCTCTTCTTCTATCAGTGTAATTTCTAAATTTCTATCTTTGATATCACTAATTCTTTCCTCCATCTTGTCAGTTCTATTTCCTAAGATCGCTATTTCATCTTTCATCTCTTTTATTGAGTTCTTTAGCTCCAAATTTTCTTTTCTTTTTTTTAAGTTTCAATCTCTTGGGGCGGCCAGATGGCTCAGTTGGTTAGAGCACAAGCTCTGAACAACAGGGTTGCTGGTTTGATTCCCACATGGACCAGTGAACTGCACCCTCCCCAACTAGATTGAAGACGATGAGCTGCCACTGAGCTGCCAGAGGGGCAGCCGGATGGCTCAGTTGGTTAGCGCGTGAACTCTGAACAACAAGGTTGCTGATTCAATTCCCGCATGAGATGGTGGGCTGCGCCCCCTGCAGCTAGATTGAAAATGGTGACTGGACTTGGAGCTGACCTGTGCTCTCCACAACTAGATTGAAGGACAGCGACTTGGAGCTGATGGGCCCTGGAGAAACACACTGTCCCCCAATATTCCACAATAATTTTTTTATAAAGGTAAATTAAAAAAACAAGTTTCAATCTCTTTGTTAAGTGTTCCTTTTGTTCATTGATTTTATTTCTGAGTTCATTAAACTACCTATCTGAGTTTTCTTGCACGTCACTGAGTTTTCTCAGAACTGAAATTTTGAATTCTCTGTCATTTCAATAGCATATTTCCATGTCTTTACATTTATTTTCTGGAGATTTTTCATTTTCTTTCTGAGCTGCCTTGTTATCTTGGTTGTTCATGGTATTTGATTGATTATTTCTCTGTCTAGGCATCTATGGGAGTGAACTCTGCAGCAGGTTGATAAGATGAGGTCTTTCTTTTGTTTTCCAGTAGGTGGCACTTGAGCATTTTATTTTCTCTTACACTGCTTCAGCTGGCTTCTTGGATCTCACTGGGTGGTGGGAAGATGCCTTGCATTTCCTGGGGAGGTGGGCCTCTCCTCTATAACTGGATCACTTTGATCTTAGGGCACAACCCCTGTGGGAGGATGTGGTGGGCAATGGGGTTCTGAGCCACTGAAATCCTGGTGCTGCCCCGGCAGCCAGGTGCAGTGCTGCTCTTCCTGAGCTGTCCCAGGTGCCCTCATTGGAATCAGCCATGAAAGGATGGAGTGGGGTGGGCTGAGAGAGGCTGCTGGTGAGTTTGTGGCTTTGCTCTCCTCCCAGTAATTGTGACTGCCAGACCTCAGCTACCTTGCTTCTGTATCTCCTCCACTCTTGTCACTGGGATTAGCCACAGCATGTGCCTGCCGCCTAGTAACTGTCTCTCCAGTTCCCAGGCTGTAGAAATTCTCCTTTGGAACCCAACACTCGCCGCTACAGTTTCTTCTGGGGTCTGCTGCTAGCTCTGGGGGGGGGGGGGGGGGGAAGGCAGCCATGCCCTGTGGCTTTGTTTCCTGTCTGGCAATTGTGGCTGCTAGAACACAGCTGTCACACTTCTGTATTCGGTGTCTGCCCCATCACTGGGTTCAGCCATATCATATGCTCACTCAGGCAGGAATAGTTAAGACCACAGAGCGTGCACATGCAGCCTGGTTCTCCCCCTCTCCCGTGACCTTCCGTGAGCTCTGGGCTATGGCCCTGGCACTCAGCTCTGCTCTTCTTCCTTCCTTCCTCCCCTCTTCACCCTGATTTGCCCAGCTTCAGATATTTCACTGCACAGATCTCTAAGATGTGTTTGTGTGTTGCACATGGAATTCTTTGCTGAATTATAGTGGTATAACTTACTGTATTTTGAAGGGGAGAGATCAAGAGGACCTCCTTACACCACCATGCTTCTGATGTCACTATGATTTAGCTTTTGTTTTTCTTTTTGTGGAAGTTTTGAGTTTTTTTGTTTGTTTTGCTTTGTTTTGTTTCTTAGTGAAGGCACTGCACAGAAGGCACTTTAATTGATAGTCCTTCCCTCCTCTTCACTTTAAAATAGTCCCAGTTGGGAAAATAAATTATATGCTCAATCAATATATGAAACATGAGAGCGTCAGGTAAAGTCATTCTAATGCTTGCCATTGTCACACTTTTTGACCTAATTAGTAAATGTATTAAGAATTAATTATGGTTCTTTAATGAATCTATGCCAGTTTTTAGCTATTTAGCAGTTACTTAACCACATATTAACACTACTTAAATTTCATTCTTTTGATAAAGAGCTCAGATTTTTACTGTTCCTTCAATGCCTTTATAAACATAATCTCGGAAATAGCCTCTTGCTAAGAATTAAAAAGAAAAACAATATTCCTTTTGAACACATACCTAAATAATGTGATATATTTTAGTTTAATGTGATACATTTTGAGAAACTAGTAAAGTCTTCTCTGCCACAGCATGTAGGAATATCAATAACCTCATATATGCTTCTTTCACTTAACAAATACTGAGGGTTGATAAGTGGCAGTTATTCTGCTGGGCACACTTTTAGGTTGGTGGTAAGAAGGGAGTGGTGAGGGGAAAGAAATTTAAAATGAAATGGAGAAACTTCCAGTTAAATGTAATATAAATTACATTAAAAAGACATAAGAGGAGAACAAAGTAGACAAGGGATGTCAGCAAACTTTTGGAAGAGGGGAATCCAACAGAGAAATAGTAACTGGCAAAATGACTAGGAAAAGTTAACATCTCATCTGATGTCAAGAAACAAGCCAATCAATTCCTCCCACAGAATCCAAGTAGAGGCAACAGGAAGCTATTAGACTACATGTTTCAGTAAAATGAAGATTCACATAAAGAAAAAGGAAGAAATGAAAATACAGGAAACAGGGGACCTGAATCAGGAGAGCAACAAAGGAAAATGTCAGGATGACAGCTTACCCAGGTTGCTGCAGGGGACAGAGAGCTTCAGGAGAGAATTCTGCAGGACTGAAAAGAAAAATGAATTGATAGTGTTTGAAATAGTGTTTTAATATTTGAAAACTTATTAATAGACTTGACATATCTGATTAAGCTTTTTTAAAAAAATAGTAAAAGGTACATTGAAAATAATGTCATTAAAATTACTAGAGTTGTAGTGAGTGACAACTAAAATTAATAAATTAAAAGTATTATGAAGCTCAAAAAAAACTTGGAAGATCTTGGCTTGAAAAATAATGAAACTCTAATCAGGGTGTAAAAACATAAATTGAGCCCAATCAAGTGATGAAGAAGATGAAACATGAAAACGACTTCTAAAGAACCAGGTAAGGCGTTGCAAGACTAAACCCAGATGAGAGTGTAGACTTCCAGGCCCCCATTTACAGTGACTACAGGCATGATTCCAGAGTGTCCACTTGCAACTTGGGTAGAATCACATTGGGAATTTACAATCCTTGAGTAGTCTAGAATGTCTGACCTCTAAGCAAACATAGTGAAATAGCAAATTTTTCAACCTCGTTAAATGCATTCCTTTTAACTTGGATAAGTGACTTGACAACTCTGAGAACCTTCAGAATTAAGAATAGAAGTCAGGAAGTATGACAAACTCTTAGCACTCATATTTTTTGTATTCCATTTAAGATAATCTGCGTTTGTTATATAAAATATTTATAATGTCTAAGAAAAATCTGACATATTAAGTTGTGATGTTAAGGTCTCAGATGTAGGAAAATTTCAGTTTGTAAACAATATTGGACTGTTTAAGATAATGTTACCCTATAAACTCAATTTATTAGGTTTGTAAGAGTTGCTAAAGTTCTCAGGAAGTTTTGTTCACTTGGGTTATAAATCTGTCCTCTTAGACATGTGAAAGGCTAAAGTATCAAATATATTAAATTTAGGAATGAAGTTTGAATGTTTAAGGCAATTTAGCAAACTATTTATTAACAAATAGAACAAATTATTTAGAAGAATTTAATCTGTTCAATCTGAATTAATTGAATTTTAATCCAAAAACAAGTAAAAGAAAATGTTACTCATAAAAAAAAACACTTGAATTGAAAATATAATATGTAAGTTAAACAAAGGCTTAATGAAAACCAGGTTTTGTAGTAAATAACTTTAATAAATATCAGTTTAAACCCCTAAAATTGTAAGATATTCTTTCCATGTCCTCCACATATATGTACATATGTGTTTTATATATGTATATATATGCATGTATGTGTGTATATATATAAATATATAAAGACTTGGTTATGTTTTTTTAAATGTGTTATTTCTTTATAGTTAGACTTCTCTGGCCTCAATTCCCTTGTCTTTGTGAATAATAATGTCTCCCTATAGAGTTATGGAGAAAATTAGAGGTATTTATAAGAAAAGGTTTTTCTGATCAAAATTGAAAATGCTGCCCAAGTATAGATGTTAATTCTACTTTATAACTGTGGTACCTATGAGGTACAATATGAGGATCTTACAGAGAGCCAGCAAATTTATTAAATAATTTTCAAAAACGAGAAATGAAAAAAAGTTAGAGATTAGAATTATTTTTGCCTGATAAAGTACACTGTATACACAGATGAAGGATTTTTATGCATAATGTGTTGGAATAAGACTTTTAAGTGCCAACTGATAAGCCTCCTCTCTCCTCTACTCCCCTGTATGTGGCCCTGCCCATTCATTCAGAGATACACAATACCACAGGAATGATTTAGGATAAGGAATTTTCAGAAATCAGGTTGTTACTTCCAAAAACCCACAACAGAGCTAATAGGCTTGAAAGGCAAAGTTTTCCGTTGTAAGAGGTAGACTCTAAGGAGAAAGAAAAGTGTTTTGTGAGCACCGAAGGACAAATGCTTTGTGGTCTCTGCACATAGATTGTACACCACTAACCATAGAATGTGGAATGACGAATGATAATGTAGAAGCCTAGTTTTTATACACATGTGAAAACATGCTTTTTAAAAAAATACTTTGGACTAAAAAGAAAGGAAGCTACAAATAAAAAGAGAAGAAAAGAACCTGGACTCAGATGAGAGCACCATTTACATCACCCACTCAACCCTGGGCTGAACTTAAATTCCTTTATGAAAGAAGGAAAGAGAAAGGAAAAAGAAAAGACCCTTGTTTGACAATGTATTTATCCAAAAAAAAAAAAAAAAAAATGTGTGAGACAAAATTCACAAGTGTCTATATTGACCTCTCAGTGACTAGATTCATTCTCCAACAATTGCAGGAATGCAGGCTCAAGAGTTAAATGTGATTATAAATACATAAATTTCCTTTTTGCACCAACTCTGTAACTATGAAATTTCTACCCACTACAATAACATGATGACCTTACTCTCCATCTCCACTGAGACAGAACAAGAAGAGAAAAATTTATGCTGAATTTCTAATTATTTCTTATTTTTAATTATCTATGCTCTTCTAATATAAAAACTTTTGAGTTGACTGTATTGACAATTTCTTTGCTATTTTATTTCATGAAAAATATTCGTATAGGCAGAATTTCCTGAAGACTGAAATATGTACAGCGGGAGATAAGCAAAAAAAAAAAAAAAAAGTGGTACTTAAACGTACATTCTTATCTTAATATATAATGAAAAAAACATTACTTGGTTATACAATTTTAAAAAGAAGGAGAAAGCATGTTTCGGTAGAATAAAATTGAACTAGAATTTAAGAAGGCTAGATTACTGTGCCAACGCCACAACTGTGTGGTTGTAACATCTTGTGCAGGTCAGTCTTTCTGGTCTTCAGTTTATTCGTCTTTAACCAGGGAGATTGAATTATGTGATCCTTATACTTCTAATCCTAAAATTCTATTATTTGGATAATAGTCTTCAAAGCATTTTATAGGTATCAATTTATTTCAGTATTACCACACTCAAAAAAAGTATAGAATAAACATCTTCCATGTGCCAAACAATGATCTGGGTGCATCAATGAACAATACAAATGAAGATTCTTGTCTTCATGGGGCTTACACTTTAGCTCACATCCTGTGAGGTAAATATTATTTCCATTTTACATTGGAAGTTTAAGGTCAGATGTAGGCAATTGCCTACATACTTAGTAGGAAGCAGACTTAGGTTTCAGGCTCAAGGCTTCTGATTCACAGGTTGTGCTCTTTCCACACTATACCCATTGTAAGGGACATAAATCCACAAGGAAACAAGTTGGAGAAAAACAGAAGCAGTTGCTAGCTGAGATGGTTATTAGATATATAATGCTATCATATGCTCTTATTTGGGGTCTTTGATGATGCTAATCATTTTTTTAAAGAAATGAAAACCCTGATGGCACTAAATAAGGAATAGGTCTTATGAAACAGATGGCTTAGCAGATGGTAGATTGCTCCTTTTCTTCTTGGCACCTCCTGCTGAAAGAATGTTATACACAGAATAGTTAGGTATGTTTGACTTCTTGGGTCTTAACTAGAAGTTGAGATGGAACAGATGCTGCTTCCTTATCCTGAGCTCAACAAATTCACAAGTACAATCTGCAGCATTTCCTTTTCTGCCACTCTTCTCACATTGTGTCCAATTTAATGGACTCTAATTAAAATATTCTACATTGAAACATGGCCCAAAATGAGTCAGGTATTTCAGGGAAAGTAAACCACAGAAATTATTAGAAGCCCCCAATTTCTCCCATTAATATGCATGGCAATCATAACCTTTGGGCAAGTCAATATTGCATTAAATACATCTTCCAACCAACAAAATGTATTAGGCAACAACAATGTGCAGGCCATTGGGATAGGTTCTGTGGGAGATATAAGGATGATGAGATGTGATCTTGGTCTTCAAGAATTTCACAGTATAATGGGGGGCTTAAATACACGCACAAATAATTATAACGCAAGGCACAGTGTGGTAACTGGTATAACAGTGGGTCAAACTAAGAGTGGAAATTGAGAGGAAGGAGATCTCACTTTCTCTTGGCTGGATTGGGATGTGCTGGGCATGGTAGAGTTAGGATGAAAGCACTTGCTAAGGTCAGACTTTGCAGGATGATGAAGATTTCTGCAACCAGAAATAATAGGGAGGACTTTCCAGATCACGTGCTCAAATGTGGAGGTGGGAATGTTTACCGAAAAATTCCCACCTTCGACTAGAACATATAAAATACCAGAGGTGCCAAAAAATGTAAACACATTTTAAGCGATGTTATCTACGTATTATTATTCGAAGTTGAATTAAATTAGAGTAGCAATGTGCAGTATGACATTTGCTCAAAAGATGGCATTAATCAAATGAATGCTAGCATCACCCTGTGACAGACAAGATAGTCAAAGAAAGTGGCGGAACCATGGTTGTCACTTGAGGAGCGCAAGACCATTTTGAAGTGGTATTTGAAATTCGAGAACATTGTGTAAGTACAGCGACAATGGAGGTGTGAGTATGCAACAGAACCTGCAACACACCTAACAATTGCATGCATTCACGATAAGTTTGAGATACATGGTACTGTGGGAGGAGATTGAAACGGCATGCTCAGCAATACAAGTGGACACTTGGTGAGTGTTCCTGAAGCAGTAGTTTGCCGTCATCAGAAGTGTCTGGATGCTGATGGTAACCACTTTGAGTGCCTCTTGTAATTGCAGAAGTCAAACGTGACTTGTATTTATCTTTTGTTATCGGTATATATTGAGTATTACAAATTTTAACACAGTTTTTTCCTTTCTTAAAATATGTATACATTTTTTTGGCATCCTCTGTATATGAAGAAACTGGATTGTAATGACCTTGCAAATTAAGGCAAGCTGTCTGAGCTCAGATCAGGTTGTAATAGGGAATTACTGAAGGATTTTGTCCGATAAGATGACATGATCCATGCTTTGTTTAAGCAAGATTAGTTTCTCGGAAGTTGGGTTGGATTACATGGGAGAAAAACAGAAGGCAGTGAGACCAATTAGAAGGTTCTTGTTATAGTCCAGGGAAGAGCTAATGAGAGCCTGAAGTAGATCTGGCACTTGTTAGAGAAAGAAGGCAATGAACAGGAGAGATGTTGAAGCGGCATTCACTATTATTTCCCCATTAGAGGGGAAAGCCTGTACCTTTTGTAATAACTGCAAACTAAGACTTGATCAAAGTTGCTAGGAACATTAAGTAACTAAATCACTAAGATAGGAGCCCTCTGGTTGATTTTTCTTTCCCTAATTTCATAAACTGTTAAATAATTTTATATTTATATAGAGAGGAACATCCTAAACCCTCTTTACATGATGAACCCAAATGATTTGAGGGTCTCTTGAGCACTGAATTATTGTTTAAGCAAAGCCTAAATGGTAAAAACCTAACATAGAATTCAAAATTAAGTTTCTTTAATATACATCATATTATGTATTGTCAGGTGCCCTCTGATTCTTCATTGTGATTATATATGAACATGCAGTGTCATAAAATGTAGGTGTTATTAAATATTAATTGACTTTCCTCTAACCAATCTTCTCTCTGATAGAATTAATACAAATATTTTTAAAACAAACTGAATTTTTTATGGTATGTGTCATCCAAGGGTCCTTTTAAAAGAAAATCTCTATCTTTTTAGAACTAAATAACTAAAATCAAATACATAAATAAAAATTGTGCATGGAATGATATGGAATGGAATTCAACATGGGAAATAATTCTTTCTTCTGGGTTCAGATACACCACCATGGAATCGATACAGGCTAAGCTTCCCTGGGCCAGACAGGGAGATGGGGAGTGGTCTGCCATTGCCTAGATCCTATGGAAGGGTTAAATCAGGCCCATGTACTACTAAGTCTTGCTTCAGTCCATCCCCAAAATTCCAGTCCACCACAAAGAAGAGACGAATTTTACAACCCTGAACTTCAACCACCAGAAATAATGTTATGTCATACCCCAGGTTTTAGACAAATACAATTATTCACTCTTCTTGGGACAACTCATAAACTCCCCACAAATCCTTCTTATATCTTCACTGATGCAAGTAATCTTTCCCAACTCTAAGCCCCTATGGCACTATATCTGAGCTATATTTTTAGGTTTCCATTTTGTAGCTTTTTAATATTATTTTAAGCATAGGTTATCTCCCCAAAAAACCATAAGTTTCCTGAGGGCAAAGTCAAAGTCTTATTTTCACAGCCTCATAGATTTCTAGCACTGGGTCTTTTCCACAGAAATCACATAAGAGGAGCTGGGGAAGAAATGTCTAAGCCTTTACTTTGCAAAGAGCACTTCATTGGTCCCAAAAATAAAATAAAATAAAATAAAATAAATAAAATAAATAAAAAATTAAGAAGGTTCTTTAACACATACCAACCTTATTATGTAAAACTGAATGAAATCTGCATCTCAGTGTCAATTACCATCACTCAGATCTATCTCAGGCTTTATCAACAATCTCAAATAAAATCAAAATTGGTATTAATGTTATTCTTCCTTACCTCATTTTTCCTCTCCCCTAGGCCTTGATTATAATTTTTAGAATGAATAACACAATACAATCTAAGTATTTTCTTTTTCTCAAATTGAAGTTTTGTTTTTAGATGATTTTGTTTTTCCTTTTATGGCTTGTCTTTCCCTGCCTTTATATAACCTTTCCTTTTTACAAAGATCTCTGCCCTCATGGGAAGTAATCATTATATTTTTAACCATAAATGGAAAATAAATGTTAGTGTATTACATTGTGGACCTTCTGCTCAAATTGCTATTTCTCAAGAATTGGATTCTCACTGTATTTTCATAGTGGCTGTTGTGGAAATCCCAGCACAATGCTATAGATGGCTTCCATCTAAACCATTTAAAATGTTTGTGTAACACTTTATAGTTAGGGTCTTGAGCCTAGAGTAGTTGCACTGAAATTGCCAGATGGCGTGAGTGATAGAGGCGCTACCACCATTTAGTTTCCTATAGACTCTGACCCATGGCCTTTCATTTGTTTGCCAGTTCCTCTCTGACTCTTGCCTTTGGCCACACTGGGGATTAATAACAAAGAACAGCCTAAACCCTCTTTATATTATAAATTTAGTGTGCACAGGTGACATGTTGAAACAATAAACTGAACTTTAGAAATACAAAAAAAAATTGAGTCTGGCTAAGACAAGGGGTTACCCAATCCAGCATGTTTTTCTTCACTGCTCATTACATCACTGAGAAAATATTCAAAGTATTGGAAATATCTGTCAAAGCTTGAATTACTTGTAGTTTCCATCTTTCAACTCAAACAGCTATGGAGGCTTTATCCAGGTCCACTGGACCATTAGCTGAAGTTTCAAATTGTTGGTAGTATTCATACATGACCTTATAATTTCTATGGGACCATTCTCTACATTGATAGAATGTTTAAACTATGTATTCATTTGTTCCCAAAACATTCTCATGAAAGGCATCAGAGAAGGCATCGTTCTCATTTTAAAGTTAAAGAAATGAAGAAACAAAGCATTAAATAACTCACAACAGTTCCTACCATAGGTAAGTAACAACAGTGCTGAACAGGTAGGCAGGGCTATTCTCACTTACTGATTTACCTTTTTTTTAACTTGAATACATTAAGATGGTTTTACCTTCATTCGTGGTTCACACTTTTCACCACGCTAAAAAGTATAGTAGTGCATAATATGTATAATTATTAAGAACATAGTCTGCGAAACTAGACTACCTAAGTTCAAATCCTAGCCCTATTTACTGGCTCTCTGGGCTTAGACAACTGACTTACATTTCCATGCCTCAGGTGCCCTCCTGTCAAAGTCCCTAAACAATGTGTGACATATAGTATGCTTATTTTTCTCTAACAGAGCTAGCCTTATCATGAGGCAACTCAATTAAATATCAGTGACATTGTACGTTATGTAATTTGGTAACTTTCTGCTCCTTAAAGAATTTCTAGCCAATTGTCAGAAAATCGAATTTCCCATTATTGGGGAGGTGAAGAGGACTTATGTCTTTGATAATGTTAGCCATGGCTATGTAGCCCAGGTATCATCTGACTTCACACTGCCTTTGAGGGGTAAATAAAATTAGAAAGACTCCTTCACCCCAAGTTCTATGTGAAGTCCAATGATTTCTGCTAATTCTCACTGAAAACTCCAAATCTCTGATTTGTACGAGTATGTCTCAGTTCCTGCAGCTATTTTCTTCTTTCTCCTCTATACAAACCCAAATTTGGGACTCAGCCGAATTTCCTTGGTTACTCCTTCTCCAAACTACTCACTCAAGGTCTGTTTCTGTGGCCGTCCTGAATGAGGGTTTGGGTTTATAGTGGTGGGTTCAATATGTTACTGTGTTCAGTGCACCCAGTCCCCTGGTGGTGTGTACTAAGGGGATTTACATAGAGCAATACAAGCAATTTCAACTGGATTATGAGTCATGTATTCTTGGACATTCTTAACCACTCCAAAGCTGGGATTTCTCACTTCCTTCAGAGCCTGTGGCCTCCTGCCACGTGATTCTTCAGCCTTCTCCCCTAAAACAGACACCATTACCTGACTCCTCCTCTTCCTCTTTTTTTTTTTTCTCACCTACACCCAGCAATCCCTATCCACGTCTTACTCAGGCTTTTCCTGGGCTCATCACATTCCACCTAAAAAGATGTTTATAAAGGTATTTTTCTAAATAAAGCAGTTCTGTTCACAACAAGAATTCTGATATCAGTTAACAAAATATTATTTTCTCTCTGTTACGTTTATATGTTTTTATCACCACAAAAATGTAGATTCAAGTATATACTTAATTTAATCTGTTTCACAAATATTTATTGAGCTTGGGGAAGGGAATTTCAGAAAATTCAGAGGATTCAACTATGGATCCTGCCCTGAAGAGATTTAGCTCTTTTTAGCTACTACAAATAGAAGGTCAAAGGGATAAATGATGTAAGAAAACTCAAGATGAGGTGCTATGAGCATTTAGATTTAGATGAACCTTATTTGAAAAGGCCCAGGGAAATGTTTTCAAGAGTTGCTAATTCCATGTTCAATTTTGAAATGGCCAGTTAAGCAGACAGACTATCTAGCAATACAATGGAGAGTACTAAAGGTCTTTTTGAGAAATTTTACAAATTGTTATAACTTTGAACTTTACATTCAGAGTAATATCAGATGGTTTGTAAAGAATTGAAGTTTCTGGGAGAGATCCAAGATGGCGGAGTAGATAAACACTGTGCCAGCTTCCTTCCATGAGCACATTAAAATTACAACTAAATTATAGAACAATCAACCTGGAGGACCATCTGAAGTTTAGCTGAATACAAGTTTTTTAACTAAAGATATAAAGAAGCCATGTTGAAACTGGTAGGAGGAGCACAGACATGAAATGGGCTAACCTCAAACCTCCAAGTGATGGTTGTGAATCAGTAGGAATATCTCAGCTGTGGAGGTACCCCCTGGAGGTACCTGAAGTGCTGGTGCTGGGAAGAGGAGCCCCACAACATCTGGCTGTAAAAACAGTGGGGTTTCCAACCAGCCAGGTGAGACAGAAGGGTGAGGGAAATCCAGATAGCCTCTTAAGAGGCCTGCACACAGACTCACTCACTTGCAGGCACTCACCCTGGGCTCCAACAGAGAGACAGTAATGCGGGGGCATCAGAGGCATATGGGAGACCAACTGAGGTATGTGGTTTCGAGGCTCAGCACTGGCACCAAACCAACATCTACATTAACCTGGGGAACACAACTCTTCACACTCTAGTAACTCCATAAGCTCCTGCCTCATGCAACTTGCATACTGCACAAGGCTTTATCTGCAACTGAAACTTACAGAAGCCAGCAGGTGGCAGCAGGCCCGGGGGTATCCTGGATTTATGTGGAGCTACCCCAGGTCCAGTACTGGGGGCAGATGTCCTCAGTTTGCAGCATGGCCTCTCCCCTGTGTCTCCAGGTTTAACACAGGCAGCAAACAACTGCAGATAGCTTTGTAGCTCCTACCAGGTAGACTCAAGCCAGTCACAGGTAATGGGTAACCTAGGCTTGCACCAGAACTCCTCCCAAGGAGCCCTAGAGCCAACATAATTGTAGGTTGGCTTCAGATCACAGCACAGCACCGTTAATTAGCTCCTCAAGTGGCACAAACAATGGTTATAAGGATGCTCAAGGAACTTAGTGAGAATATCAACAGAGAGATAGCAAGCATTAAAAAAAACATAGAAACCATAAAAAAGAACCAGTCAGACATGAAGAATACAATAACTAAAATGCAGAATACACTAGAAGGAATCACCAGCAGACTAGATGAAGCAGAGGATCAAATCAGCAATTAGGAGCACAAGGTATCAGAAAACACCCAATAGGAACAGCAGAAAGAAAAAGAATCCCCCAAAATGAGGACAGTTTAAGAGACCTCTGGGAAAATATCAAGCAAACAATATTCACATCATAGGGGTACCAGAAGGAGAAAAGAGAAAGCAAGGAATTGAGAACTTATTTGAAGAAATAACGACTGAAAACTTTGCTAACTGGCAAAGGAAATTGACATACAAGTCCAAGAAAAGGCAAAGTCCCAAACAAGATGAACCCAAATAGTCCCACACCAAGAAACATTATAATTAAAATAGCAAAGGTTAAAGACAAAGAGAGAATCCTAAAAGCAGCAAGAGAAAGGCAACTAATAACTTATAAGGGAGCTCCCATGAGATTATCAGCTGATATCTCAACAGAAACTTTGCAGGCCAGAGAGACTGGCGCAAAATATTCAACATGATGAAAAACAAGGACCTACAACCAAGACTACTCTACCCAGCAAGGCTATCATTTATAATCAAAGGACAGATAAAGAGCTTTCCCAACAAGAAAAAGCTAAAGAAGTTCATCAATGCCAAACTAGTATTACAAAGAATGTTACAGGGACTTCTTTAAGATGGAAAAAAAATCAAAATTATGAATAATAAAATGGCAATAACTACATATCTATCAACAATTACTTTCAATGTAAATGGATTAAATGCTGCAATCAAAAGACATAGGAGAGATGAATGGATAATAAAACAAAACCCTTACTTACATATGCTGCCTATAAGAAACTCACTTCAGATTGAAAGACACACACAGACACTAATAAAGGGATGGAAAAAGATATTTCATGAAAATGGAAATGAAACAAATAAAAAGCTGGGATTGCAATACTTACAGACAAAATAGACTTTAAACCAAATACAAACAAGAGAAAAAGAAGGACCTAGTAATCCCACTTCTGGGTATTTATCCAAAGAAACCCAAAATGCTGCCTTGAAGGGATGTGTGCATCCATATGTTCACTACAGTATTATTTGCAATGGCCAAATGTGAGGCAGCCTTAATGTCTGTCAGTGGAAGAATGGATAAAGAGGAGGTGGTACATACTTGTATATATACAATGGACTATTGCTTGGCCATGGAAGGGAATGGGCTCTTGTCATCTGTGGCAGCATGAATGGACCTGGAGGGTATTGTGCCAAGTGGAGTATATCAGACAGAGAAAGACAGATGCAATATGATTTCGCTTATATGTGGAATCTAACAAACAAAATAAACAAACAAAACAGAGACAAACTCATAGATACAGAAAATATTTTGGTGATTGCCAAATGGAAGGGGATTGGAGGTATGGGTGAAAAAAGGGGAAGCGATTACAAGGTATAAATTTGTTATTACAAAGTAGTTATGGGGATGTAGGGTATAGCATAAGGAATTATAGTCAACAATATTGTAATAACTATGTATGGTGTCAGATGGGTACTAGATTTGTTTCATGATAGATGGGAGACAGGATTGGGGGGCCGAGTGAAAAACGTGAAGGGATTAAGAAGTGCAAAGTGGTAGTTACAAAATAGTCAAGGGGATGTAAAATAAAGCATAGGGAATATAGTCAATAATATGGTAATAACTATGCATAGGGCCAGGTGAGTACTAAATTAGTCAGGTGGATCATTTCTTAAATTATATAAATGTCTAACCACTATGCTGTAGACCTGAAATTAATATAAAATAATATTGATTGCCAACTGTAATTGAAAATTTTAAAAAGGGGGCGAGGAAGTTGAAGGGGAATAAGAGGCCCAAATTTCCAGGTATAAAACAAATAAGTCATGGAGATGTAATATATAGCATGGGTAATATAGTCAATAATATTGTGATAGTTGATAGTTTTATAGTATCAGATGGTTGCTGGACTTACCATGGTGATCACTTCTTTAGGCATATAAATTTTGAATAACTATGGTATAACCCTGAAAGTAATATAACATTGTATGTTAGCTATATTGTTAATTGAAAAAAATCTTAAAAAAGAACTGTTTTGCCCTCTACAAATTCCATGTAATTCCTGGTTCACTCTAAACATATAACTAAGGCAAAATAATGATGCCTATTTAGGCAAAATATGTATATTATCTAGAAAGACAAATATACATGCTAGAAAGTTGTTAACTTATAAAAGTTATTAAATACAAAAATATATGATTAAGTTTTATATTTGATTAGATAATTTTAATTTTTTTCATCATTTTGGTAGAAGGATGATCTAAATGAAATGAATGATTCTGCTAAATTTAGAGGATAACAGCAGGAGAAAAATAACTCTCTCATAATCAACTTAAAGTAGAGAACAATGGCCTTGGATTATAGGGCAGAAAAGATGAAGCCATGTGAACCACTAGTAAAGCAAATTAGGTATTTATAATCTTCTGACTATTGAAGTAATAACATATCTAAATGGGTTACCTACCTAACTTGGTATCACTAATGGTAACAGTTCTATACAGATGTCAAAATGAAGATAATGGATTCATTTAGATATTAGATTCATTTTTTCCCATATTATTGGCTATTGGATTTTATATTCTTTTATATATAGAAAATTTCAAAAATAAAGATATTTTCAAGGTAAACTTTTCACTAATAAGAACCGGCATCTCTGCTACTATTACAATTCTATCTGGTGGTAAACTAGCACAAAAGCTTTCAACATTAAATAAACGTTTATTAAGTGCCCACTCTGTGGCCGCACTGTGCTAGGTGTTGGTTGGACTTTTAGGAACCAGATGATTCCCACCCTCTTCGAGCTCATTTTCCAGTAAACGAGAGACCTACTTTTATACTCAGCAATCCCATTTCTTTTCTTTTTTTTAATGACTATAAATATTAGGAATTTTTTTTCTTTTATTGAACTAAAATCTGTCTCTTTAAAATTTTTATCCAAGTTCTGCCTTCTGGAATCATGAAAAATAAATTGAATCTGTCATAAACCTTATCTTACAGGCAGAAGAGGCCTTTGAAAGATTACTTCATCAAAGTCACTAAAAAGAAATGTTAATAGGACAGGACCAAATATAGGATCCTGCAGTCTACCATTAGTAAAACCTTCTTAGTTAACATCATTTTCCACAGACTGAAAAAATTTTTTACATAAACATGTTCAGCGGTAATTTAAAAATATATACTGAAAAATGTAACCGTAAAAAACAGGTTAAGAAAGATGGCATATTCATTTCACACAATATTATGAAAACATTGTATTTGTATTTAACTAATGTTTATACAAGAGTGTGTAAAAATATAGGGGCCTTCAAAGAGTAGAATATTAAGTGGGAGAAGAATTCTAGAGCAACCAAATAGCTGCATATTTAACACATGAGTTTATCTCCATTCCCTCATAAAATCCCACATCAATGCCAGTAATTTTTAGAATCCTAAAACCTAAAGGACAAAGAATATGAAAAATAAGAAGACAGCAGACAAGAGAATCAAAAATAAAATTTTGACTTCGAAAAATAACAAATTTAACAGAACAAATATATACATATATATACTCACATATGTATATATACGTATATACACATATACGTGTATATACGTTTATATACATATACATATATATGGCTGAATATGGTAAAGGAGCCAAAACATTAGTTGATTTATAATGTATACTTTCAGAAAGACTCAAACATTGGAAATAAGTACTAAAGTGGGACTAAAAACAGAAGGATTAGTTGGAATCTATACATATATGTGTACAAACATACTTACTTTTATTATCTTTTATTTAAAAAGAGGGAAACATAAGCCAAAAAAGATTAAAAAAAAAAAAAAAAGACAGAGAGAGAGAAATATTCATCCCTTCAAAATTCTGAAGGAAAAGTATTCCCTACCTACATTTCTATGCCTGGAGACTATTAATCAAGAAAGAAGGTATATAATTTTCATTATAAGCCTTGAAGAACCATTTGACCAAATATTTTTAAAACAAATAATATTTGCATAATTTTTGGATTTAATAAAAACTAATAAATCAAAACTGACTTCTAAACACATTACATAGAAGTCTCAAAAATAATGGCAAGAAATATACACAAATGTCAGTGAAGTTTGTATTTAGATTATTTGTTTCGTTATACTTTTCTGGGTGATTCAGACTTTCTTTGATGAACATATACTACTAATATAATGAAAAAAATGTAAATAAAAAGGAACCAAGTTGAGCATAACTTGATCTTTGAGTCCCTGATGTTTCCTAATGTTTAACACGTTATTTCTATGTACACAAAAATCTACTCTTCAATTTCTCTCCCAGAATTCTTCTAGAAGTTGTTAAATTCATTGTTCTATTAGAAGATGCATTCCACCCACCCACATCTAACACACACACCACACACGCCTCCTCACTCCCCCCCACACACACACCTTACATGATTGAAATGGATATTATCCATCTCTGCATCCTTTCCATCCCTATTCTGCAGGGCCCTTCTAATTGGCCTGTGACTACAACCACAGTTCTTTTTCACCCTGGGATTCAGTTTAAGACTAAACATTTGAACTTAAAACAACTCAATGCTCTCTTATTTATCTTTTCATAGCAGCCTGGAATTTACACTATATTTTTCACTTGGAAGATTCACCTGTTTACTGGAAGAGGTAAAAAATAGATGGATACTCAAGTATTTTCATCATGATTATTTAAATTTCTGAGATTTGAATTTTTTGCTTCAAATTTAGTTTAGATTATTGGAAAAAAGTCTGTTTATGAAGAGGGAAATTATCATTTTAAAAATATTCATCTTACCAAAGATCTTAAAATATCAAATACATCTCTATACTCTCTTTCATATGTTCTCCATTATTTCTCCTTCTATCACTAGTGTCTGAACCCACTGTTATCAGCACTCCTCTGGATCACTGAAATGACATTGAAATTGGTCTCCTGGGTATCAAGAGTTCCCTCTCCAAACCATTGTCTGGATTTGGAACCATGCCCCAAATGGCTTTGTGCTTTCCTGCCTAATGTGTCTCCCTAATGATGCTCAAATTGTCCTGATGCTTGGAAACCTCTTCCCACTTCCATATCTGTTACTCAAAGTACTGGATCATTTCTCATGCTCCAAGTCAAATTCCAATTCCATGAACCATAACCAACTTAAACCACTTGGAATTAGTCTCACTCTTTAGCTATTTTCCCTATAAAACATCTTTGTACTCCTATTATTGCTCCTATCTCCATCTGTTTCAAGTTACAGATCATCATCGAGTCACCCAAAACATCTAATACAGGATTTTAGTCACAGTAGAGACACAATAAATGTTGAATTAAATTTTAGCTCAAGTCAAAGTTGGATCAAGTCAAAAGTATCTGATAATAACAAAAGTAAGACCTACATGAAGACTGCCTGCCTTGCAGCCATTGCAACTCCCATATTTTCATAACTTTTTAAAAAAAACTTATTTATCTCACAGGCATTTGGCAATTATTTACATTTCAAGATCCTACTTATTACCTTATCACTTAGTTTAGAGAGATGTTAGTTCATATGGATAATTTATCTTATTTTCTTTGGCTCATTTTAGCTTCATATGGCAAATCCATTTTTCTGATATCTAGATGAAAGAAAATTAGTCTGTCAACTGAGGTGAATAATGCCTTACATAAAGGACAAGTCAATGCCTGGATAGCTGTAAAATCCATTGTTGCCCTCCATTTCCTCACAGAACATTTCAGGGAAATGAATGGAAATTAGCTCAAAGGGCTCCAACACTTTAATCACATTTTTGACATTTAATAAAAACATGTAAATAGGGGAACAAGCCATACTTTGAATTTCAGAGTATTTCTGTAAAACTGACCAGGACTCTATACCAAAAATAGTGAACAAAAAACAAGTTTAGAACCAAGAATGCCGATATAAATTCCATAATCCAACTTTTTAAAGTTGGCCTTCCTAAACCTCCAGTGGAAAGGCCGTTTTCACTTTATGAATTGCTACAAAGATGCAATATTTAAATGTCACAGAATTAGCCTACTAAAAATTTTGCACATAAGCATATAGTTTTACATAAAATTTTAATAAGAAGTTTTCTGTAAGTGTTTAATTCAACTTAGATGTAGCTAAACTACATTCTTTCACTTCATTAAATACGAAACTATAATGTTTATAGTATTCTCCAAATAATTGGGATAAAATATGTTCAGACTGTCCTCAATTCATTAATTAATATATTATGTATCAGTCAGTGTTCCCTAGAGAAACAGAATCAAGATTATACACACACACACACACAAACACACACACACAGTGGGATTTATTTTAAGGAATTGACCCATGATTGCAGGAATGGCAAGTCTGAAATCTATAGGGCAAGCTGGCCAGCTGGAGACTCAGAAAAAATTTCAAGTTACAGGATTGAGTCTGAAATTTGCAGGGCAGGCCAGCAGGCTAGAAACTCAAGCAGGATTTCTATCTTAAGTAGAATTCTTTCTTCAAAAAGCCTCTGATTTTGCTCTTAAGACCTTCAGCTGATTGAATGAACACCGCCATATTATGAAGCTAACCTGTTTTACAGAATCAATTGATTACAAACGTTAATCACATTACTAAATACCTTCACAGCATCATCTAGACTACTATTTGACCAACCCCTGAGGACCACAGCCTAGCCAAAGTTGACACATAAAGTTCACCACCACACATTCAGTCAGTAAATATTTACCGAACACTTCCTAGGGGCCTAGTACTACTCCAGACATAGACTTTCCCCTCAAGGCCATCACATTATCAGTGTAAGGCAAACAAGTAAATCAGCAATTCCATGCCTATGGGAAGTGCTATGCTAAGGAGTTAAGGAGGCTAGATCGAGGGCATCAAATTCAGCCAGTGATTTTGACAACCATTAGAAGAAAGGTAATGATTGGACCAAAATTTTGAAAGACGAGGAAGAGTTACTGAACTAGGCAGGAGAAAGAGGGGGGACAAAAATCATATGCAAAAGTAATCAGCATGACAAAAGGATGCTTGTGCATTTGTCTAGAGCAAAGGACGCATGTGCCACCGAGGCACAAAAAACTGAGCTGAATAAGTAGTCAGATGCCAGAACATAAGCCATGTTATCTGAACCGTATCCTGAAAGCTATGAGAAGTCATCAAAAAGGGGTTCTACAATCAAATCAGCTTGTCAGAAAGATAACCTTGACTGCAGGGCTAAGATGGGCCAATGTTGGGAGAGTGGGGGTAAAGAGGGGCTTAAAACACAAAGGCTAGTTTGGAAAGTAGAGACAAGTAGCTAAGAAATTGTGAAGATCTGTGGCAGTAGAATGAGAAGGAGCAGAGAGATTAGAAGATTTTAGGAAGTAGAATAAAAAAGATTTAGTAACTAACTGATACGGGCTGAGAGAGATGGAGTCATATGTGATGGCTTCAGGTTTGGGGTTTGGGTAAATGTGAGCGTGATGGTGCCATATCAAAACTCCTGGTTAAAGACGTAAACTATGACAAGAAGGTAGAATAAGGTAAAAGGAGAAAATAAAGTGAAGAATATTCCAACAGCTACTATCACCTCTTTCTACCTCAAGAGCAGATGGTGAAAATAATTTCATAGATTTCTCCCTAATCCTCTAAATTTCCTTCTACATGGCTAAACCATGCTTCGTGCAGAACAAATCAGTTGCTTAATAACTAAAGTAAAACTTTTGGGTGTGTTTGATATTTAAGAATTTACTTGCAAAAGAAATTACGCTGCTAAAATTATTTTTGCCTCCTCAGAAAAATGTACAAAACACTCCAAAATTCTGAATGGATTAGGTGATAAATAGGGCACTAGTTAGTTTCCTGTCCAAAACTTGGAAACAAAATTTCCCTCTGATAATTAAATAATAAAAATAACACATAGTGAAATACATCAGAAATATGTAGAATCTCTAAGAAACAGATTGCTAACTGTAATAGCAAATCTAAACAATGCATTCATTTAAAATTAGAGCAGAAATAAGTTAACATAGGTAGGGGCCATCTAAGCAGCTCTCAAGAAGGACTCCCAGTGAGTACTAACACCTAGGCTTCCTGGCATGTATGTTCCTGCTACTGAGATGCATAAATAAAGCTATTACAATTTGATGCAATTAAAATTTCAAACTGAAACTCCTTGTCCTTTCATTACACACACTTATGCTAGGTCACATGCTTAAAATTTGGCTTCTGAAGTAGATATTTATTTTCAGTTTGTCCCATACCAATTTCTTCTGAACAGAACTCCACATTCCCTAAACTCTTCTTCTTCAGGGAACTTCTCCTTCTCTTATGTCAGCAATGTAACAAATACCTGCCATGTTCTCAAAAACTCAGCCCCTAGTTACAGTAGAAAGCAATGAAAGACAGAGCCAAGGAATGGACAGAAACATAGTCCTGATGACACCATTGAGCCCTCGGGCCAAACCATACCTGAAAGCCAACCATGCTTTTCAGTTACATGAAGCATTAAATTCCATATTTTGCTTATGCCAGTCTGAGTTTCATTTCCTGGAACATGCAAGCTAAAGTTCTGATACTACGCATTATTACACAATGTATAGAGGCTACATCCCATCTCTATGTTACCCATGAACTTGAAGCTCTATTTACAGTGAGTTGGCTCTTGTCTTATAAAAAATTAACTGAAATACCAAAACCACAATACCTACATAGGACTCCAGTTATTGCTATAAAGTCTGACCTTCAAGTCCATTAAAGTCTATAAACAGCCAACTAAAAAGAACACATCTTCTTAAATTATAGTCTTTGTTTTTAAATTGCAAAGTAGAAAAAGAGTAAGTTTTTATCATTTTCATTTGCCAAGTTAGAGAAAATGAGGATGACTTATTTTTTAATCTTAATTCCTATAGGACTACTGAAGTTTAGTTCACATAAAATATTGCTATTACAAATTCTTGAAGTTGACTATCAGCTTATCAATCTGAAACCAAGATGGCTGAAAAATCTCACTGTGCAATTATGCAGAGTAGCGAGGAGATCATAAATGTGGCCCTCAAAATACTTTTCAGACAATTAGAAATGCAAACACTTCTGAAAGTCAAGAACACTGCAGCTCCCTCCATAGGAGATTCCTTTTTTTTTTTTTTTTAGTTTAAGAAAATACTCCAATGTCTCATTACTGAGTTACTAAAGTATTCATAAATGCAAGTCAGAGACAGGGTAGATGATCTCCAAAAGTGGAATAAAATAAACTTAATGAAATTTAGCTCAATTCTGCATTAAAATGTGCTTATGAAGGCACAGCTCAAAAATAAATTATGTATAAAATTGAGTCATGTTACTGCTTTGATGTCAAAACCAAGATGTCTCACAGGGTTCACATGTAGAGAATTGTTAGTAAATACAGTAAAAGAATATAAGCTTCATTATTTTTGACAATGATTACATTTTAAAGTGTATCATAATTTTTATGAAAAGTTTTGTCCAATGGCAATGACTTGCTTTCCCTTTTCCTACTTTAGTTTGACAACTTAAATCAATGACTACATAAATTTGATTATTTGAGGTCACATGTCATGATTTCAAATCAATATTCTGTAAACCTTGGGAAAAAGAAAGCATCTACTTATACCCCTACACAATCGTGCACATAATAAAAAATTATAATAAATAATGAGGTCATCCTCAAATTTTACACTATGTCCTATCCAACCTCATTAAAGTATGGGCAGAAGGAATTTGGAGAAGAGTCTCTAACAGAAATAATGTGCCTGTATAACTTTCCTTAGCCAAGGTGTCAGGGGACAGCATTTTAAGAGCATCATAACAGATCATCAAGCAAAGATGATGGAAAAGTGTATTCTACACAGCAAAGCCACATAAAGAAATAGTTAATAATAACCAGTTACCATTGATTAAAGATTTTCTCTACACTAAATACACTTTATCTGTATTAGGTTATTTATTCCTCAAAAATCCTGAATGGTCGTCTAAGCTTGCACACCAAGTGTCCCTCTTCTCCATAGAAACCATTGACTGCACAATTAAAATGTGTGCCTTGGAAAAATGACTATATATTACATGGCATCAACTTTTCAGGAGGCTCACAAGTAGTTAGACCATAAATGAATGCCAATGTTGATAATACTGATAACATCTCTCATCTCACAAACCACTTCCATCTGAAATGACACTAGTATTCCAATAGCTCATCATTTCTACAGGACTGCCTCAGTTCTCTTTCAATACGATGAGGAAGAGAAAGAAAAACGTGATAATTTTAGCTCTAAGTAGTGTCCTCTCTCTCTTACATAGGTGTACATATATGTATATAAATGTGTGTACAGCTACATATCACAGATAATATTCAATAATAACCAGTGCCAAATTAGCTAATTTGCTATGTTATCGGGGAAACACGACCAATGCCAATCAGGATAGCTCCCTCTTAAAGCAAGAATCCTTTTATTTTATGGTATCATTTTTCTTCATTGGCCTTGTAAATTAAAATGGTTTTGTCTCAAGAGCAGTGGGAGGGACCTTAAGTTTTTAGTCATCATTTAAGGAGGTAAACAATGAAATAGTAAAATAAGTATTATCAGTTGAACCCTTCTTTCCAAATAATCCTATGTAGAGACCTTGTTGATATGGGATTGGACCAGAACCCCATCCACCTGGCCTCCCTTCAATTCCTAGAGCAACTACTAGGGAAACTTCAGAGAGCTGCTAGAAATGAGTGATGAAGCCACACCAAACTGGGAGAGCAAAGCCCCGAGTCAGAGACTGTACAACTGCAGCCCTGTGGGCCATATCTGCCCTGCAAGTGTTTTATTTGACTCACACTGGGTTTTTGTTTTGTTTTCCTTTTTGTTTTTATTGCTATTGTCAGCACTTTAAAATTGAAATTTTTTACATAAAATTTCTGGATTCTCAACTTTTGTTTAAAAATCAGATGATCTGGCTATACTGAGGCTGCATTTCTACATGTGGATAACCAGCTAGATCTGTGTGGCAGTGACTCTTTCACCTATGTCGTTTGCCACATTTCCTATCACCCCCTTTCATGTTATAATTTATAACCCTAAATTATGATTTCTATCTGGCCCTTGTAAAAGTTGACTTTGTGACCACTGACGAAACAACTAATAAAAGTTAGGCTACCAACAAGCTGACTAATCTTAAACAAGTTGTTAAATTTCCTAGGGACTCACTGTCTCCACTTGACATTGAAAAGGGAGTATAAGGCGCACGGCATCTTTGTCTCTAAGAGCCCTCTAACAGCCTAACATTTAGAATGATCTCTTGTTAGAAAGGGACTGCCTACGATAGCTTCTATTATTAGTGTAATCTTGTCTTGATTGTCATTAAACTAAATTAAAAATAGTTTTCTTAGGACATTTACTCACAAAAAGAATCCACTAATTTAGGAGCAAAGAAATAGACTTCAATCTTAAAGCCCTTGGGAGGGCTTATCCATGTCAGGCTTGATCTGGAAAATTTTGACTGGCTGAGCAGTCTCTCTGAACACCTGGGGACTGCTGACTTCAATTAGATCACAGCCAGTATTGTCCATTGTCTGTTTTAAGCCTAATAAAGAAAAGGGAACAGTAGGGGTTTATTCCTTCTTCAATTAAATCTTCCACACATCTTCAATTAATCTTCCTGATTTAGAAAGTGATTTTATCCAGGATTTACCCAAACATTCTTTGCTATAATTACTCTACACTATCTAATGTGGATTTGTTTTCAATCTACTATTTCAAAAAAGTAAGTCACTTAAAAAGCACTTAGTAATTTTCTTGCTAGTATCGGGCACTTTAGATCACATTCTCAAAAGTATATTGTGTATTTGCTGGATTAGACTAGAACAAGTGTATACATAACCAATATCTTCTGGGATCATCAAACAAACAATGTAAGGTTTTCCAGGAAACCAAATACTGAATAAGCAAACTGATAAGAGTATTAATTGTTCTATGTTCACTTGTCATTATAGAAGGTCCTTTTTATTTCTACAAGTGAGAAGGGTTTAAGGCATTGCTACTCATAAAGTGTAGTTCACAGAACCAGCAGCATCAGCATTCCCTGGAAACTTTTTAGAAAAGCAGAATCTCGGGCGGGCGCCACCACAGCCCTGCTGCTTAGGACCCACAGTTTAGCAAGACCCTCAGGTAATTTACACATAGGTTACAGTTTGGAAAGTACTTGTCTGGGCACAATGGAAGAGTAATGGGTAGGCCTGGGTTCTAACACTGATTCTGCCACTTATTGGCCCTACTTAACTTCTCTTCAGTTCCTTCATCTGTAAGGAGAGACTAAATATTAATTACCTCAAGGAATTTTCCTTTATTTTATTTACTTATTTCACCTGAAGATCCTGGCACAGAGTGAGTCCTCAATAAACATTTGCAAAATCTAGCTACTTGAAAAACAGGTAGAATTATTTTGTAACCCCCTATAAAAATTCTCACAGCACTTTGAAGTTAAAACTCAAATGTATTTTTACAATTTTTTTTTTACCAGGAGCTGATTCTGTTCATTTTGATTAGATGTGGAATTACTTTCTTTGTTATGTCTTCTCAGAACCTCAAATGGAGATTAAAAGAGAACTGGTTTCCTTCCTCTTGCCTCTGTCTTCTCCCAACTCATCTTTCTCTAAACACAGATGAAGGGAAGAGCCCTAAAGAGAAAAAAACTGAAGGAACACTTTTTCAGGACCTCCAAATGAATGTAATGAAATTAAACCCCTGAAAGCCCACATTCAGCCCCAGAGGGACCATGTCATTAAATGGTTACATGACAAGATGGCAACAAGAAGCAAACTTAGCCACAGCACAGATGAAGTATAGGGGTAAAAGCCTTGATCTGTTCAGAGAGAGATGGTGACAAGATAACCAGGGAGCAGGAGTTTGCTAAACTAAATGAGGAAAATCAAAACAGACAACAGGAATAAATGTAACAATGATACCATAAAGGACACCTTTGAGCTAAAATATGGGATACGCGCGATCAACAGCCCCAGGCAGCACCTGACATGAGACCCTTTGACTAACCTGGGACTTCTTGAACTATGGACCAAACCTACCAACTGTAAAAGAGCTTATCATATTCGTACTAAGAAAGAAATTGCTCTTCTAATTTGGTTAAAAATAGGTTTTTCTACAAACTGTGAGCTTAACCTAATTGATAAGATTTAACATCTTATGTTATAAAATAGTTAAACTTAAATGACTCCCTAGTTACCATGTGCTTAATGCTTTTACCCAATGTCATTAGATTAACAGTCCCCACTTGCCAAATCACAGACCTTGCATCCTTTTCTGGTATCTTTTGGATATTTTAAAGCAGATGGGGAATATCTCACGTCGAATTTGCACAGCTTCCTATCTCTGCTGCCCTTATGCTCTCGTTCTTAACATTCCTCTTAGCTAATTCTGCTTGGCAAGGAATCCACACGGTGTAATAACTTGACATCCTTTGAGGTGTCTCTTTTCTCAACTTCTGGTGCCAGGCACACCGTCCTACCTGCCTCCAAGTTCCTGTCATAAACAACACCTGAAAGTCTATTCTAGTCACCAATACGTTATATTAAACCAATCTTGACCTCCAGTCCTCACCTAGATTGAAACGATTTCCACTTTTTCATGTCTTCACACATGAAGGCAGAGGGAATACCACAGCAGAAATGCATGGGCACATAGTGATAAAGTGCTTTCAACTTGACCATAGAGCCATCTCTTTTCCGGGGTCATAAGCACCCACAACAGTCTGGGCAGGAATAAATTTTAGTCTCACATCTGTATCCTACACTTCATTCTCCCTTCCCATTGTGGCAGATACCTTCACTTGTTGCGATGATTTTTTTTCTCTCAGGAGCCCTCTTATCTCTTCTCTCTCTGGTTTTGTTCAATAACTCCTTATAGCCACTTTCTAGTCTTCACACATGTCACAAATGTCAGTAAGAGTCTGACCCTGGGTCTCAGTCAAATTGGGTAAAGAGTTGGAAATACAGGGAAGAGTGAGAGGAAAAGGTTTCATATCTCCATGTACTCAGTCCTGATTTTACTAGCCCACATTTTAAAACTAATTAGTAGAAATATTAGAGATATAACTTTATATTAAAATCGTCCTGATCAGCATTTTATATGCAAATATTTCCTCAAATATTGAGAGCGCTTTTCTCAAAGTCTGAGATAAATCTCAATGTCATTTGGAAAAAAAAGTGAAGGTAGAATATGAGCCCAATAAACACAGTGTCAGGGCCCAGAGCAGGCTACCCCCAAATATCTCGTAATGGCATATTGATTATTTTGAATTAAAATTACTTAAGAAACTGCCAGTGCTAGAATACACTGACTTTTCTTCCTTTCTCTCTCTTTCTATCTCTAGCTCTATCTCTATATCGCTGTGCCTGTGTGTCCCCCTGAAAGCAGGGGATAAATCTCCCCTGCGAAAGGCACCCTCCCTGTATCTGGAGACACGGTTATCACTAGAGTTAAGAAATCCAGAGCCAAAGAGCCTGTATAAGCAAATCTTGTTGCCTCTTTATTAATTTACTACCCAAGCCCAAACTTTATTTAGATTCCTCACTAATGAATATCCAAACCTTGCTTGGATTCCTGCTAATGAGCACTAACTTCTTTTTTGTCCTGTCAATTCTTCATAAATTTATTCTTTGTCTAAAAAGTATAAAACACTGGCTGGTTCATTTCTCTGAGCATCATTTATGATTCTCTTGTGAACACATATTAAATTTTCTTTTCTCCTGTTAATCTGGTCTTAGGTTAATTTTATAACTAGTCCAGCCATAAGAATTTTAAAAGGGTGGAGGGGATTCTACCCCTTCCCAACAATAGACTTCAAAGTTCACACAGACCATTAAATATGCTTGCAAATTAACATGCTAAATTAAAAATACAATCATTAGTCTTTAATTTTCAATAGTATACACTTAAAAACTGAAAGAATCTTGAAATATACAAGGCCAACTACTTCATTTTAGAAACAGGAACTCAGAGAGGTAAAATAAATTCAAGTCACCAGGCTTGCAGCCGCTATGGAAGGCAGTGTGGAGATTCCTCAAAAACTTACGAATAGAATTACCATATGACCCAGCAATCCGTCTCCTGAGTATCTACCCAAAAAATCTGAAAACATTTATCCATAAAGACAAGTGTGCTCCAATGTTCGTTGCAGCTTTCTTTATGGTGGCCAAGACATGGAAACAACCAAAATGTCCTTCGATAGATGAATGGATAAAGAAGTTGTGGTATATATACACAATGGAATACTATTCGGCGGTAAGAAAAGATGAAATAGGACCATTTGTGACAACATGGATGGATCTTGAGATTATAATGCTAAGCAAAATAAGTCAGACAGAAAAAGTAGAGAACCATATGATTTCACTGATATGTGGTATACAAACCAAAAACAACAAAAGAACAAGACAAGCAAATGAGAAACAAAAACTCATAGATACAGACAATAGTTTAGTGGTTACCAGAGGGTAAGAGGAGAGGGGGGTGGGAGATGAGGGTAAAGAGGATCAAATATATGGTGATGGAAGGAGAACTGACTCAGCGTGATGAACACAATTTGATTTATAGAGGATGTAATACAGAACTGTATACCTGAAATTTATGTAACTTTACTAACAATTGTCAGCCCAATAAACTTTAATTAAAAAAAAAAAAAAAAGTCACCAGGCTTGACTCAAACTGAAACCTCCTGATTCTTAGTTTGGTTCTCTTTCCTTTACATCCATTACCTTGTAAGGCTAGCCTGTGGGGTTAAAGTATTTTGCCACAATAATCTATTCATTCAGTCAGCAGGTATTTATTGAGCTTCTACTATGTTCTGGGTGATGTACAAAAAAGGATGAGTAGAAATCTAAGTTGAAGCCTCAGGTCTTCCAAAACCTGAGGTGTGTTCTTATGCAAGTGGTATGTATATATGCCTAAACCTCAGCAGCCTCATCCTAAAATGAGTGCAATAGTTAAATCATCTATAAGGTCTCTTTCAGTTCTCAACTTCTGTAATTCAATTTTGCAGCTATACAAATGTTAAACAAAAACCCTCATGAATGAAGATTTAAAGTTTCATAGATACTTCATCTGAAACCAAATACAAGATATTCACTTGGCAGATTTAGGTCATTTGGTAGTATCTGATGAGTATTTTTTTAAATAAAAGACTATGATAAATTATCACCTGTCACTATGTCCAAACAAATCAAACTACTAATAACTTTTAAAAAAATAGATTTAATGTATATCTTACATTTTCAATAGAATGTATTTTAGAATCTGTCAAGATAAAATGATTTCAGTCATGCCTCTCTTTTTAAAAAAGCTGTTTGATAGCTCTAAACATTTAGAATTAAGACCCTAAGTGCATTTTATGTAGAATTACTAATGAACATAATAAATTAAATTTGGCACCCAGCTGAATTAGATTGATTTAATAGATAATATCTAAGCCCAACCTAGGCTGGTGAGGGAGATAGATTTTGATGAGCATTTCAATATTTCAAGAAATGCCAGAGGTTTAGGTTTTTAAAATAATCCTAAATATGCTTTAATATCAATTCCTATAAACAAAATGACTGGCCATTTTATTTATTACAGTAAAGGAAGAGACTATGTTTAACTCTAGTTTTTTCTTATAAATCTACAATTATGGATCACTGTTAACCAAACCTTTTCTTGTTACAAATGAGAAAAACAAGTAGTAGGGAGGTGGATGTCTTTCAGACATTCACACAGTAGAACCAGAGCTAACTCTGTGGCCGTCAATTCTATTCCACCACACTGTCATCCACTTCTAAGTTTTTTCTCTTTTTAACTTAATTGAAGAAAAATTGAAATGCAACACACCACTTAAAGCATATAATTTGATCAGTTTTGACAAATGTATATACTCATAAAACCATCACCACAAATGACATTGTCCATCATCCCAAAAGGTTTCCTCAACCCCTTTGTATCCCATCCCTCCCTCGACCTCCATCCCCAGATGATCACTCATTTGTTTTCAGTCACTGTAAATTAATTTGTTATCTTCCAGAATTTTGTATCAATGAAATCACACAGTATATGGTACTCTTTTGGACCTGGATTATCTCACTTGGCATAATTTTGAGATTGATCTATGTTATTGCACGTATCAATGTTCATTCGCATTTTATTGCCACACTGTATGGATATACCACATATTTACCCATTCACCCACTAATGAACATTTAGGTTATTTTCAGTTTGGGGCTATTACAAACAAATAAAGCTGCCATAAATATGTATACAAGTTTTCTTGCAAGCAAATGCTCTTGTTTCTTTTCAGTAAACTTCTACAGGCAGAATGGCTGGGTCATTCAGTAAGCATATGTTTAACTTGAGAAATATCTGTCAGTTTTCCAAAGTAGTGGGACCATTTCACATTCCCACCAGAATGACAGTTCTAGTTTCTCAATAAATATGCCAACATTTGGTATGGTCAGTTTGTGTGTGTGTGTGTGTGTGTGTGTGTGTGTGTGTGTGTGTGTGTTTTGTTTGTCTGTTTGTTTGTTATTGCTTTTGTTTAATTTTAACCACTCTAAGGTTATACCATCTCTATTGTTATTATTTTAACTCCTTGGATTTTCTTGACACAACTCGTGCTATTCTGCAAATTGGGGAAAAAGAATGACACACAAAATGACGTGATATGTGACTGAAAGACAAGGATAAAGGTATTTTTTTAAGTTATTTTAAAAATAATTTTTATTAAATTTATTAGGGTGACATTGGTTGGTAAAATTATATAAGTTTGAAGTACACAATTCTATAATACATCATCTATATATCACATTGTGTGCTCACCACCCAGGGTCAGTTCTCCTTTCATCACCATATATTTGACCCCCTTACACTCTTCTACCACCCCCTCCTTCCTTACCCTCTAGTAATCACTAAACTGTTGTCTGAGTCTATGAGTTTTTGTTTGTTTGTTTGTCTTGTTCATTTGTTGCTTTCAGTTTTATATCCCACATATGAGTGAAATCATATGGTTCTCGACTTTTTCTATCTGATTTATTTTGCTTAGCATGATAATCTCAAGATCCATACATGTTGTCGCAAATGGCAGCATTTCATCTTTTCTTATGGCGGAATAATATTCCATTGCATATGTATACCACATCTTCTTTATCCAATCATTTATCGAAGAAGAGGCAATACATCCTAACTTATTTTATGAGTTACCATGATACCAAAACCTGGTATGGATAACACAAAAAATGGAAACTACAAACCAAAATGTCTGATGAATACAGATTGGGAATGAAGAAGTCAAATTGTTGCTTTTTGTGGATTCTTTTATATAGAAAACTATTATTCTTTTATATAGATTCTTTTATGTAGAAAATAAAAACTATTCTTTTATATAGAAAACTATAAAGACTCCACACATACAAAAAAAACTATTAGAAATAATAAACAAATACAGTCAAGTTGTAGGATACAAAATCAATGTACAAAAATCCATTGTATTCCTACATACTAACAATGAAATTTCATAAAAAGAAATTATTTTTACTACAATGGTACATACCTAAAGTCGGTATTCATCAACAATTAAAAATTGACTTAACTGACAGAAAAAGCAGAGAACCATATGATTTCACTGATATGTGGTATGTAAAACTCAAAACAACAAAAGAACAAGACAAACAAATGAAAAAACAAAACCTCAGAGACATAGACACTAGTTTAGTGGATACCAAAGGGTTAGGGGGGAGGGAGGTGGTAGATGAGGGTAAGGGTGATCAAATATATGGTGATGGAAAGAGAATTGACTCTGGGTGGTGAACACACAATGTGATATATAGATGATAAATTACAGAATTGTACACCTGAAATCTATATAACTTTACTAACAATCGTCACTCCAATAGACTTTAGTTAAAAAAAATTTAAAAAATTGACTTACAATATACACTACTTAAATATTCTGTCTTTTTAAAAGCATTATTTTTAAATTGACTTTTCTTTAACCTTTTTAACTTCTTTTCCTAAATAGAATCAAGTGGTTGAAAACGCAACCACCCAAGGGACAAGAGTAGATCATATAAAACAAAATAATTCAAGAAATAAAATAACAGCTATTTATTGTACACCAAATTGGCAAAAGTTTTTGAAATGAGAATGTCTAGGATTGGCAAGGGTGAGTGGGGTAAATCCAATTAGTCCTGGCACAGACTTTTTAGGAAATAATTTGGCCATTTATAGTAAGAGCCTTAAGTGTGTTCATACCATTTAACTTCTGGAAATTTTAAAACTCTAAATAAATAATCAGAGCTATGGACACATATTTATCTTCAAGGATTTCAGCATTATGCATGATTCTAGGAAATTGGAAATAACCTAATTATCCAAAAGTAGAGAAATGGCTAAATCAATTATGGTTCAGACATGTGACATTATGCTGCCAATAAAAACCATGGATTTGAAGATTAACCACATGAATAAGTGCTACTCATACAATGTTTAGAGGATGGGACAAAAAGATTGCCACAATTTTATAAAGAAAAACAATGTACATTAAAATGAAAGAAGGAAATATACCAAAAGTTTAATAGTGGTACCTGTCCTTGAAGAGTTCACACTTGAGTTGGTAGATATATTGAATTAGTAGTTGTGTTACTTAGATCTATTTAGGAAAATTCAAGTATGCAAGTAATATATGATATATGAGGTCTGACAATGAAGTTTGCAAATTTTGTTGCAACGATGTTGCTAATCTTTTTTGATATCAGAGGGATTATGCATTATGAATTTGTACCAACTGGACAAATAGTTAACCAAGTTTACTATTTGGAAGTGCTGAAAAGGCTGCATGAAAAAGTTAGATGACCAACAATTCATTGCTCTTGCATCACAACAATGCACCAGCTCATGCAGCACTGTCTGTGAGGGAGTTTTTAGCCAATAAATAAATAACTTTATTGGAACACCCTCACTCACCTGATCTGGCCCCAATGACTTCTTTACCTGAAGATAAAGGAAATATTGAAAGGACATTTTGATGACATTCAGGACATCAAGGGTAATACGACGACAGCTTTGATGGTCACTCCAGAAAAAGAGTCCCGAAATTTCTCTGAAGGGTGGACTAGGCGCTGGCATCAGTGCATAGCTTCCCAAGGGGAGTACTTCAAAGGTGACCATAGTGATATTCAGCAATGAGGGATGTAGCACTTTTTCTAGGATGAGTTCACAAACTTAATTGGCAGACCTCATACAAGTAATATATAGAAGCACGAAGGCTTGTAAACTATCTCCATAAGGGAATATCCTTTGAACTGAATCTGGAGGAATAAGTAGCTTTCTAGATGGGAAACTAGTAAAAAGGCATTCTTTGAGGGAGAAATAATGTATGCAAAGCCCCTGAGTTGTTTGTATCCCTGTTATCTAGTTCAAGGGTTAAATGTCAATTAATGTTTGTTGAATACATTAAAGAATGAATTATAGAAAAACAGTTTTGCTCTCTCTGACTGTTCTTTGTCTCTATATTTCAGTCATTAAAGTCTACTATTACAACATAATGATACATTACAAATTTTCAAAGTAATAAATTTCATATCAGTTATGTACATCTTAGAATGTTTCTGGCTAAAATCATCTTGGAATTTCTTAATTTCATGAGTAATTGATCATAAATTTATTAAATTTTTAATGTAAAATGAGCTAATTCTGGAACACCAAAGGGCTAATCACCATCTCTTAAGAGTATTAATTCTTTTTCTTGCTGAGTATCTTAAGAAACAGCTGACATTTCGACCAATAGCCCTTTATCTATTCACCAACTATGAATCAAAAGAATGACTATGATTCATTTCAGACACCTTTTCTTATGTAAATAACTTGCTCAAGTTCATAACTGGCAGTGTTGGGGTTTGAACTTATATCTCGCTCTGTTTTCTTTCTATTACACCACAAGAACTACTTAAAAACATTTGAAGATTGAAGGGATATAAAAAACTTTAGAGTGCCTAACAATGCACAAATCAATACTAGGTTAAAGTAAATATGAATCTTTTTTTTTAAGTAATTGCAGTTTTTGCAAATTTTTTTTAACCTTTTAAACAGCAGTAACTTTTTTTTTTTTTAATTGGGGAAGGGGAACAGGACTTTATTGGGGAACAGTGTGTACTTCCAGGACTTTTTTCCAAGTCAAGTTGTTGTCCTTTCAGTCTTAGTTGTGGAGGGTGCAGCTCAGCTCCAGGGCCAGTTGCCGTTGCTAGTTGCAGGGGGTACTTGCAGCCCACCATCCCTTGCAGGACTCGAGGGATTGAACTGGTAACCTTGTGGTTGAGAGCCTGCACTCCAACCAACTGAGGCATCTGGGAGGCAGCTCAGCTCAAGGTGCCATGTTCAATCTTAGTTGCAGGGGGCGCTGCCCACCATCCCTTGCGGGACTCAAGGAGTTGAACTGGCAACCTTGTGGTTAAGAGCCCACTGGCCCATGTGGGAATCGAACCAGCAGCCTTCGGAGTTAGGAGCACGGAGCTCCAACCGCCTGAGCCACCGGGCCAGCCCCAATATGAATCATTTTTAAGTTAGCAACCTATATTTTATTTGGCGCCAAAAGCATAAATATGAAAGTACTTTTTCTGTTGACAGCAACATTTCCCAGTCTTATCTGCAGCACTTGCCAACAGCTGACATCGTGATGAATTTTACAGGGGTAACTGAAAAACTAACAATGTGTTGGCCAGTGTGGAAATTTCCCGCTGGATCTTCTGTGGAAGTGGAGTTACCCCTCAAATCTAAAAAGTGTAGAGTCTGAAGAATACCCAAGACTGGGCTCTTTCTTATGTGTTTGTCAAACCATGGCCAGGAGTTGCAGCTACTCAGTTCACTTTCTATTTTGACTTCCGTGGTAGTGAAATAGACCATGATCAATTCATAAAAACATTTGATTATTAATTTATTTACACAATAAACCCTTACTGAGTACCTATTAATGCAATCTATATGACAGGAACTTTTGTTCATTTATTTTAAAATAGTCCCATATAACCAAAGAAAATATTACCAATAATAGTTTGCATATATATCCTGAGCAAATATGGCATGTTTAGGTCAATTTCTATGACTCAGTTTGCATACGTTCTCTAAGGAAGACATATGAAAAGAATCTATAACTACTTCCCAGTCATGTAAAAACCCCAGACCTTATCAGGAGGGATACGTGCCTTTTTCACCATTTTTATCCCTAGCCTTACGCATATGTTTGAATTGGTGTTAAAATAAGTTTGTTGAATAAATGAGCTCTATAACCTTTCAAATCTTTTGACATCATCCTTAAAAAAAAGTAGGCTTTGTGTCAGAGACTCGGCTCCAGTCCTAACAATATGCCAAATCATCTGACTTCTTAAACAAACCACAGTAACTGACTGCTTCCATGAGTCAGTGAAACTGAACGGATGGCTAGGGTGTTAAGGGATGGTACCAGATGTTCCTCAGTGTAGCACTAGTGGCTTTCAGCTCATTTCTAAAAATAATTGCTTTAGAATGAGCCATGTGTGTAGACCAAGCCTTCCACCAGAGAGCTTATGCTGAACAAGCAGTCTTTTGAAGGTGACACTGGGAAGTACTTGCAAGTGGTCCAACCCCTAGGAACTATGAGACAGATGTGAAAAAACTCTGGGACCCTGCTCTCAGAATGCACGTATCAGTTCCAGCAGGAATGGCAAAGGACTAGATGGCCCCACCAAGTAAATCAACTGAGAAACAAAACTGACTCTGGGCAGTGAAGGAAAATACAATCATGAAGATGAACTGGGTATCCTGGGAAGCCAGACAGGTGGGCCAGATGGAAACCTCCAGAAGAAGTAACCAGTTAGGCCCCCCTTACAGGAGCAGTGAAGCATGCTTAGAGGGAGTCGTGGAAGTCTGCAGGCATATGAAGTCTGTAAGCTGGGTCTGGGAGAAGAACACCAGACTCTAGAGGCAGTAACTACAAATGGCACACAGGTTAGAGCAGAACACAGCATGGTTGGACTAATGTTGAATCTGATAGTCATGAAATTTCCCCAAAGAGCTGTTAAAATCACCCTGGTGTTCGCTCCTTATACCAGTCCTCGGATTCTGTGAAATTGATGACTGCTTTTTGCTCAGAGAAAATCCAATTATTTGATTCTATTTTTAACTTTACCCTCAACTCCTAAGCTATCTAGGGCCAGCTTTTTCAAATGGTTCTATGGGTGACTCCTTTGAATAATACTCAATGAACACAATAAAAAATAACTTAGATCCTACTTTAGTGGTCCAGTGATAAGCACAGATCCCAAGGTCATCTGGTCTCCTCCTTCCATTGAACATGCAAAGCACTCAGGTAGGGGCAGGGAGGTTGAATGACTTCTTTGATATAGCACCACTAGTCAGAGGTAGCATCAGGACGAGAATCCATGTCATGAACATGTCTAGTTCAATACTTTCTTTCCCTGCATAGTGCTGCTTCTACTATAATGTGAACATATTTAGCTTTCCTTAACTACCACTGCCTATCTTGCACAAGACTGCATGAAATTATATTCTTATCAGAGTACGTTTCCCAAATAGCTTACTTACTAAATTTCTCTTAAAGTGAGTATCTTATTTATTGGAGTTCCGAGTCTTGCCTTTCATTGATAAAAACAAAGCGAAAAGTACAATGCCCAATAGTTTTATACATCTCTAACCATATATGGCTCAAAGATGGTCAAATGCAATTTATGTATGGTAGTCACTGTGAATAGTCAATGACAAAATTACAAAAATCTTTTAAGTGGCTTTATGGATAAGGATATTAAATTTGATAGGATTGGAGAAATTAAGCAATTCACATTAAAATAAAGGCAGAGATGTAAAAATGCAATGAAAATTACGCAAGTAGGCATCCCACTTCAACTACTAAATAATTCTAAGACCTCGAACTCAAGCACGAGATGGCCCAGATTCTAGAATAACAAGAAGGAAGAGGAGGAGAAGGAGGAGGGAGAAATTGGAACTAAATAGCTTAACAGATTCCTATCTAAATGAAGCCTCCAGAGCTCCATGTAGATATACTACAATTCTGGCAATAACAGGTCTAGGACATAAGCATGGCTTGTGGACATAAGTCTGTGTGATAATAATCACTAACTTAGGGAACAACAACCATATGACAGACATTTTTTCTAAGATATATGTGTGTGTGTGTGTGTGTGTGTGTGTGTGTACTCATGGAACAATTGTCACAGAAACTTGGTAAGATAAGCAGCATTATTTTCATCTCCATTTTCTAGATGAGGAGACTGAGGCACAGAGATTAAGTAACTTGCTAACGTCACACACATAGTAAGGAGCAGAACCAGGGTTTGAATCCAGTCTGGCTCCAGAGCCATGGAATTAAAATACTGTTGTACTGCCCCTCTGATGATGGGTGACCTGGCAGGTTTGGGTGGCTGATAACGAGAGAGATTAAGAGATTTTGGATGGTCTTTTAAGGTAAAATGGACAACAACTGCTAATTGTAGCAGCCTTCCGGTGATCGTTTTCTTAAGACAATTTATAACAAGGAGGCACCAATATTCATCCAGTTGCTCAGGTTAAAAATCAAAGGATAATTCTTGATTTTTTCTTTTCCTTCTGCCTAAAACCCATTAGCAAGTCCTCTGAGGTCTACCAAACAAATCCAGAATCCAACTACTCTACTGTTATTACTCGGTGCGTCTTCTTCATCTTTACCTGAAATATTGTGATTATCTCCTCATCAGCCTCCTGGCTTTCACACTTACCTTTCTATAGTCGAATCTCCACACAGCATACGGAGTAATCATTTTTAAAACACAAAAAAGATCACATCATTCCCCTACTCAAAAATCCTCCTATGGCTGGCTTCCCGTCATATTTAGAATAAAATCCAAACTGCTTACTAAGACCTGACTCTACATGATGTGGCCCCACTACCTCTCCCATCACATCTTCACCCACCCTTCCTAACGTACTCCACTAACTTTCTGGTTGTTCCTCAAATACGCAAATGCATTCTCACATCAGGCCCTGATCACTGGCATTTCCTTTTGCCTGGAATGCTCTTCCCAGAAACATTTGTATGGTTGGCAGCTTCATATCTGTGAAGTGCCTGACTAAGTGGCAGTGCCTGACTAAATGTCTGTTCCACAACGAGCAATCCCTGGCCACCCAACCTAAAACAGCTCATCCCTTATTCACTAACCCTGACCTTGCTCTTCATTTCTCTTCAGAGTATTTGCCATTGCCCAAAATCACAGTTGTAATTTATTGGATGATAACCTTTCTGAGGGCAGAGACTTAGGGTGTCTTGTTAACTGCTTTATCTTTAGTGCCTAGACAGCACCAGCTATAATAGTAAATGTTCAATAAATATGAAACCAAGTGAATTAATTCCTCCAAGCGCCATCATTTTGTGATGTTACAAGACTCACAGGATCAGTGGAGGAGGCTGATATGCTGACTGTCAGATTCTGAAGAGGCCGGTAACTGCACCACCTGTCCGTCTTGGGGCAGACTGACTGCACCGGCGGCCCATGTAGCACCTTGCTTCCCACAAGCAGGTAGATGCTGCACACCCTTCTTTGGTGCTGCTCCTCTCCTGCATCCTCTTTCTCCAGTGACGGTCAGAGAAGGCTTTCACTGCTCTGTTCCCTTTGAGATGGACACACTCCCTCCCTTTTGGACCTACTATCCATTTTCTTTTTCTGGAACAGATTTTGCTATCTGACTAAAACTTCCTGAAGTCTTAAACTTCTGCTGCAATGTTCTGTGTTTTTTTCCTACCAAAATATAACTGCTATGTATTTTCTGGATGAGAGCTAACTCATTAGCATTAAACACCTAGATAATTACTGCATTAAAATCCCATGCCATGTGGAGATGTAGAAATTAAAGCTGCCCCCTGCTTCCTTCTCTCTTCACAGTCTCTGGAAACTTTCTAGACTGCCGTGAGAATTCTTTTTTTTTTTTTTTTTAAAGTAACAAAGGCTACCTGCTCAGCTGTCTTTTATTCTCTAGGTATTATCTATTCATCGTTAGAAATGATAAGTTGCTGGCTGAGACTGATGTTTGTCCGCTGAGATGGAAAGTTTGGAATAATTAATGATATCGTTTATTTTTAAAACTTGCAGCAAGTCAGGTGGCATGCATACATAATATATGGAAGGAAAAGCTGCTGCTTCCCAGAACCTGATTCCCACATCATGATGGAAGGTCAAGTAGGTCCAACATTCCTAGTACATGAAAGTTAAAAAAAAAGCCCTTGTTTCTAGTGGTAGATCAGGAAAGTCCCCTGGCAGAGTCTGTTCACATGTTCTAAATGCATTAATTCCTCACTTCAACATCTATGGAAGTAACCACTATCTAGTGATTTAAAAAAACCATAAAACGGGTATAATCCATTTATTTTCATTAAATATCCCACTGCAACACCTAGGATTTGACCTCCATACGTACAGGCAACAATAAAACCAAAAGTTTCTAAACTGGCTGATTTCTCAGCTCAGCCATAGGAGTTGAAACAAGTTAGCTCTCAATTTCCAAAATAGTACTAAAAGCAACAGTCTTTTTTCTGTACTAACTGGGACTGTGAATCTAATTCTCTAAAATCAGATTTGAAGTTGTGCCCTCTGCTAACCTGCTGCTAAGATTAGATCTACACATTTTAAACTCTATTTAAAGGAGAGATTACAGTTTCTGTGAGCCTGTCATTAAAATAAACTACCCCAAAGTAAAATATAGTCACAATGAACCAAGGAATTAAGGTGAAATACTCACTAATTCATTCCAAGATCAAGTTAGCTTCCCTGCTGTTAGCTTCAAAGGTTGTAGATAATAAATTAAAAACTACAACCAAATTGAAACAAAGGGAAAGAACAATTTAACTCTTGACACTGATATAGGTCTTTTTATCATGTCTTTATATCGAAGATAAAATAAAGACAGAAGTGTTAATATCCTAATCAGGAGTGACATTAAAAATATTTTACAACCAATATGGTACCAGCACTGACCTAGCAGAATAGACTCAGTCTTCCAGAGTGAAGAAGTAGGGGATTGAAGGGCCACTTAGTTGATGATATGGGGGAGGTCTAGTGGGTTCTAGGGGAAGATTTGGGGCCAAGGCAGTGGGGGATGAAGGTGGGGCCACTCAAAGAGCCTGGGATAGAAGCTCTTTACCAACCAGTAAAAAAGTATTTCAGTGTATTTAACTCCTAGAAGGACCATACAATGCATGGCGATTGAACACTACCCTTCACACTACCAGGAGCTTTGAGTAACTAAAGAAGGGAGAAAGGAAGGGAAAGGAGGAGCAATGAACATTCCTCCCTTTAAAATACTTTTTAACTTGCTATTTCTCTTCCCTTTGTGAGATGCTACTCATCCCTCAGAACTCAATTCAAATGTCACTTATGAAGTCAAATTCCTCACTCCCAACACAAATCCGCCACCCTCCATGTTCTCATTCTCCCGTCACTGTGATTATATATGTATGTGTATGGGTATTGGCTCAATGTCTCCTTCTCACATTAGACTCTAAGCCCCAAGGGGGTCTCAGGCTTTGTCTTTTGGCTCACCATTTTCTTCCCAGCAACTAGAAAAATACTTGATATACATTGAATAATTTTTGAATAAACAAAGAGATTAGTTCAATTTTAAAATGCTACATACTATATAAGACAAAATGAAAGAGCAATTAGTCATAGTCTACTCACAGTAAGGAAGGAAGTCGTGCAAGGGAAAAAAAAGAGATAATGATAAAAATACCTAACACTGATTGTGTTCTTACTATAAGATATTCTCCGTGCTAAGTGTTACAAATGCTACCTTAATTTTCCCAAAACCCTATGAAGTAAGCACTGCTTTTATTGTCCTCATTTTGTAAATGAGAAAACTAAGGCTTAAAGGAATAAAGTAAAATGCTAAAATTCCAGAGCTAGTAAATGGTAGCCCAGACACTTGAAGCCAGGCCTGTCAAACACCAGAGGCTTAATTCTTCTTCTTTACATGTTCTGCTTCTCCATGTTTAATCCATTTTACATATGCCCCCTTCCTTTGGGGTAGATGAGCTGGCAGATATTTTTTGCTTCTGTTCAGGATTGGATTAAGTATGCATAAAAACAAAAGTAATGCATTTTAAGAGGAGAGATAACTTGACAAGAAAACTGCTGCAGACATGTTCTGGTTATCTACTCGATGAGCAGATGGTGTACTTCTGAGAAATATCAAGATAGATGAGAGAAAACATTTAGGCAACTGATGTGTATGTGGGTGCACATTTCTGGCCACTGCAGATGTCTGTTGCTTCCTGACATCTGCCATATTCCACTCTAAGTACCAAAAAAAATACAGCTGACAACGTTATATAGATTGTGTCTTTGGATATCAGTAAACCGTACTTACCAGTCCTATGAGGCATCATCTAACCAAGGAACTCAAAAGCTGAAACTGATCTCTCAGGTACTGTGGCACAATAGAAAGAACGTAGACTTTGGAATCCAACACACCTGAGTTCATAATCCTGGGCCTCCCATTTGCATGCTGTCTGATCTTGAGTGATGTTTTTAACCTCACAGAGCTTAAGGATTTTTACTCAGTGAAATGATACAGTGACATACGCACACACATCCCATTTCTCTGACGAATCCTGACTAAATGTTCCTTAACTTTCTGATGAAACAGAACGAAATAATTTTAGATCTAGAGAGTTGGAGGGTAGGATTGGGCCTTTTGGGGGAGCAAGCTTGAAACTGAAGGATAAGTAGAGTAGGGCCTGAAATATCCACAGGGCTAAAGACACTCTCAGTTTGGAGCAATCACTTAAAAAAGGGCTCGGAAGAAGTAGACAAAAGTGTAGGAACTGGGGCTGCTGAGAGAGAACCTGAAAAGTAAATTCCAGAGACAGGCTTTGGGGCAAAGCTAATTATTATTGCTCCTTTTGTAGTAGAAGACTTCCAAGTCTCAATTTGTGGTGTTTAAGGCTCAAATGAGGCGGGGGATGCCCTGAGACAATGGCCCATGGAGTGGTAAGAACAAAGGGATACTCTAAAGCCAGGCTCTCTAGTTAGGGAAGATTGGAAGCCCCTTAAAGGTCAACTCTCAGAGGAAGCCTAGGAACTCAGACAGGTCCCCATTATACAAGCTCACAGAGCCAACGATCATAGGTATGAGGATGTTTACGAGAAGGCAGCAGCAGGTCCTAGGGTCGGTTAACTGAACAAAGCCTGAGGGTAGGTACAATCCATTTTCATCTTGTCTCCTTTGCTTCCGACAGAGAAACTCTACGGAAATTTAGATCACTGAGATAATGCCTCTGCCAAAATCTTTGCTTGGTTCATAAACATACTTGTATGTTTTTCCTGCAACTAACTGATTATACATCCATGCAGTCAATGAATGACCATTCATGAATCATCAGCACATCGATTCTTTTAAATATTCCTTAATTACTTTGGCCCAATTGATAAGTATTGGCTTTACTGTATGCACCAGCTCATTACTAGGCAGTTATAAACAAGAATGTCTTAGTCAAGCAGGTGTTTCAGAGAAGTAGAACCGATAGTATGTGTGATGTGCGTAGAGAGAAAGAGAGATTAATTTACTGATTTATTATGAAGAATTGGCTCAAGGTTTACGGAGGCTGAAGTGCCATGACCTACCGTCTGCAAGCTGGAGATCTAAGAGAACTTGTGTAGTTCAGTCCCAGTCCAAAGGCCTAAGAACTAGGGGAACCCATGGTGGAAGTCTCAGTTGGAGGGCAGAAAAAAACTGATGTCCCAGCTCAGCAAGTCAGCAGAAAGGGCAAGTTCTTCCTTCCTCTGTCTTTTTGTTTTATTCAGGCCCTCAGTGGATTGGAAGATACCAACCCATATTGGAAGTACAATCTGATTCACTCAGTCTACTGTTCAAATGCTAATCTCTTCTAGAAACATCCTCATGGACACACCCAGAAATAATGTTTAGTCAAATGCCTGGACACCCCATGATCCAGTCAAGTTGACACATAAAATTAACTATCACAAAGAGTTTTGGTCATTATTCTGAGGGTCTTATTTCTAAGACCTCTTAAGAAAAGTTACAACATTAAAAACTGGAAATGCTCCTAATAAGTCATTTAAATTGTGATAGCATAGGTCAGGGGTCAGCAAACTTTCTATAAAGATTTAGAGTGTAAGGCCTCTATTACAACTACTGAATTGTCTTTGTAGCACAAAAGCAGCCATACACAATACATAAATGAAAGAGTGTGGTTGTGTCTCAATTAACCTTAATTTATGGACACTGGAATTTGAATTTTATATAATTTTCATATATCACAAAAAATTATTTCTCTTTTTGTTTATTCTTCAACCATTTAAAAATGTTTTTAAAAATTCCTTAACTCACTAGCCATTAAAAAATGTTGGAATTTACTAATCCTTGGTCTAGGCTGATAATTCTTAAACTATGGTCTTTGGTACCTTGGAAACTGCAATGTAGCTCCTGATGATATCTGATTCAAAATTGTGAGTTCCTTCTTGGGTTGTATGGGCTGGATAAATGACATGAAATGCCATAGACTTATTGTTATGCACATGTGAGGTTACTTGCTAGTAACCTACTAAATGATATATTAAGCACTCCTTAAATGTAGTTATAAGAAGTAAAACTGGGGAGTGACCTCAGGGGCATAGTGGCATGAGAGGTCCCCCTGATCTCTTCCCTTGAAGTTACAATAAGTTGAACAGCTATAATTCAACAAAGGATTCCCTGCTCAACACACAAACATGTCTGAGAAATCTGAGAATCAAAACATCTGAAGGTGGGCAAATCCAAGTGAACATGGGAGGAGGGATGGGAGAAGAGCAGAGACCAGTGATGCAGACTGAGCCCAGAATTCACTGTAGGTCCCAGGAGAGGGGAGGAATCAGGGTGCAGGGCCTCTCTGAGGCCCTGAGCATTCCTGCCTGAGTGATCTGCACATGGTGCAGCTGAACCCAGTGATAGGGCAGAAACAGAACACAGAAGTGCAGCAGCTGTGGCCTAGCAGCCAGCAATGCCAGGCAGAAGACAAAGCCACGGAGCCTGGTCTCCTCCTCCCACCCTCCCACAGCTAACCCCAGAAGATAACATAGCAGAGAGTGTTGGGATACACAGCAGAATAGCTATAGCCCTGAGAACTGGAGAAACAATTCCTGAGTGGTAGATGTACATGTTGGCTAATCCCAGTGACAGGGGTGGAGATACTGTGGTCTGGTAGTTGCTATTATTGACAGAACAAAACCACAAACATACCAGCAGCCTTGACCAGATCCCAGTGAGGGCACCTGGGACACCTCGGGCACTGCCGCACTGTGTCTGTCTGCAGGGGTAGCACAGGGATTTCACAGGCTCAAAACCCTGACAGCCACCACATTCTCCCACAGGGGTGGTGCCCTAAGAATGAGGCAACCTGGTCAAAGAGGAGAGACCCATCTTCCCAGGGAATGCAAGCCATTTTCCACTACCTCCCTCTCCCTCCTTAGAGATACCAGAAGCAAGAGCAGTGCAAGAGAAAATAAAACGCTGGTATTCCAGCGCTACCTACTAGAAAAGGAAAGAAAGACCTCTCATCAACCTGTTAAAGAGGTCTTTTAAAAAGGGCAAAAAAGCAGAGTTCATTCCCATAAATGCCTAGGTAGAGAAATAATCCATTAAATACCACGAACAACCAAGGTAACAAGGCAGCTCAAACAGAAAATTTAAAAATCTCCAGAAAATAAACTTAAAAACATGGAAATACATGATTTAAATGACAGAGAATTCAAGATTACAGTTCTGAAAAAATCAACATGATGCAAGAAAACTCATATAGGCAGTTTAATGAACTCAGAAATAAAATCAATAAACAAAAGAAATACTCTAATAAAAAGACTGAAACTTTAAAAGAAGAACCAAATAGAAATTTTAGAGCTGAAGAACTCAATAAAAGGGATGAAGAATGAAAATAGCAAGCTTAGGAAATAAAGCTGACAAAATGGAGGAAAGAATTAGTGATATTGAAGAGAGAAATCTGAAAATGATGTAGACGGGAGAAAGACTTAAGAGTAAAAGAAAAAATGAAAGAATTCTCCAAGAATTATATGACTCCATCAGAAAGAGAAATATAAGAATAATGGGTATACCAGAAGGAGAAGAGAGAGGGGAAACAGAGAGTCTATTCAAGCAAATAGTCAATGAGAACGTCCCAAACTTATGAAAAGAATTGGATCCTCAAATCGGAGAAGCAACCAGAACACCTAATTACCTCAATCCAAAAAGGCTTTCTCCAAGGCATATTATATTAAAATGGTCAAAAATTAATGATAATGAAAAATTTCTGAAGGCAGCCAGGGAATAAAATACAGTAACCTATAAAGGGAAGTCCATTAAATTATCATCAGATTTTTCAGCGGAAACTCTACAAGCTAGGAGTAGAATCAAATATTCAAATTATTAAAAGAGAGAAATTACCAGCCAAAAATAAGATATCCAGCAAAGCTATCCTTTAGGTATGAAGGAGAAATAAAGACCTTTCCAAGCATACAGAAGCTGAGGGAATTTTCTACCACAATGCCTGCATTACAGGAAACAATGAAAGGGCTTATTTTACCTGAAACAAAAAGACAAAAGGATACAAAACTATGAGTAAGATGACTAACAGAGAGACAGAAGCTGGAAATTGCAGCCCTTATTCAGAATAGGGTACTATACAATTAAAATGTAACATAAAGGTTAAAGGAAATAAAAATTGAGCTCCCTTGTATGTAGAATCTAAAGAACAAAATAAACAAACAAACAAAATAGAAACATATTCATAGACACAGAGAAAAAAACTGATGGTTGCCAAAGAGGAGCAAGGTTGGGAAACTGGGTGAAAAGATGAAGGGATTAAAAATACAAATTGGTAGTTACAAAACAGTGATGGGGATGTAAAGTAGAGCATAGAGAAAATACCCAATAATGTTGCAACGACTATGTATAGTGCCAAATGAGTACTAGACTAATGGGAGAATCATGAAATTATATAAAGGTCTAAATACTATGTGGTACACCTAAAACTAATATAAAATAATATTGAATGTCAACTGTAACTAAAAAAGAAATCTTTTTTTTTTAATTAGAGCAGAATTAAGTGAAATAGAGAACAAAAAGACAATAGAAAAAACTAAACACAACAAAGAGCTCATTCTTTGAAAAGATTAATAAATTGGCAAACCCCTGGTTAGACTCACTAACGAAAAAAAAAGAGAAAAGGCACAAATAAACAGACAAACAAACAAAAGTTACTATGGAGACCACAGAAAAAAAAAAGGATCATACAAAAATACCATAAGAGATGATATGCCACCAAATTCAACAATCTAGAAAAAACGGACAAGTTCTTAGAAATTGCCTAGGCTGCCTAGACTGAATCACAAAGAACCGGAAAATCTAAATAGACTGGTCAACAGCCATCAAAATCCTCCCAAAAGCAAAAATCAAGGGCCAGATGGCTTCACCAGAATATTCCATCAAACATTCAAAGATGATTTAATACCTGTGCTTCTCAAACTCTTCCAAAGAACTGAAGAAGAGGCAATATATCCTAACTCATTTTATGAGGCCAACATTACCCTGATACCAAAACCTGATATGGATAACACAAAAGAATAAAATTACAGACCAATATTTCTGATGAATACAGATGCAAAAATCCTACACAGAATACTAGCAAATCAAATACAACAATACATTAAAAAGATTATACATCATGATCAAGTGGGATTCATTCCAGGGTCACAAAGATGGTTCAACATATGCAAATCAATCAATGTGATACACCACATAAACAAAATAAAGGATAAAAATCACACGATAATATCAATAGATGCAAGAAAAAAGCATACAACAAGATACAAAAGCCATTTGATTAAAACACTTAATAAAATGGATATAGAAGAAAAGTACCTCAACATAATAAAGGCAATATATGACAAACCCTCAGCTAATACAATACTCAATGGTGAAAAACTGAAAGTTTTCCCTCTGTGATAAGGAACAAGACAGGGATGTCCCCTCTAAATACAGTTATTCAACATAATAATGGAAGTCCTAGCCAGAGCAATCAGACAAAAGAAAGAAATAAAAGACATCCAAATTGGTAATGAAGAAGTCAAATCATCATTTTTTGCAGATAACATGATTGTTTATATAGAAAGCCCTATAGACTCCCCACCCCCCAAAAAAAAATCCCTATCAGAAACAATAAACAAATACAGTAAAGCTGTGGGATACAAAATCCATGTACAAAAATCCATTGTGTTCCTATTTACTAGCAATAAAATTTCAGAAAAAGAAATTTTTAAAAATCACTTTGCAATTGCAACTAAAAGAATGAAATACCTAGGAATAAACTTAACAAAGATGTGAAGGAACTATACACTAAAAACTATAAGACATCATTAAAAGAAATTGAAGAAGACACAAAGAAATGGAATGATATTCCATGTTCATGGATTGGAAGACTCAACATAGTTAAAATGGCTGTATTACCCAAAGCAATATACAGATTTACTGCAATACCCATAAAAATCTCAATGGCACTTTTTCAAGAAATAGAACAAAAAAAATAAAAACTCATCAGATTTGTATGGAATCACAAAAGACCGTGAGTAGCAAAACAATCCTGAGAAAAAAGAACAAGGCCAGAGGTACCATACTCACTGACTTTAAATTACACTACAAAGTGACAATAATCAAAACAGCATGGTATTAGCAAAAAAACAGACACACAGATCAGTGAAGCAGAATTGAGAACCCAGAAGTAAACTCATATTTATGGGACAAATAATTTTCGACTAAGGAGCCAAAAACATACACTGGAGAAAAGAAAACCTCTTCAATAAATGTTTCTGGGAAAATTGGAAAGCCACATGCAAAAGATGGAAACTAGGCTGCTACTTGTCACCATACACCAAAATGAACTCAAAATGGATCAAAGATCTAAACATAAGACCTGAAACAATAAAATGCATAGTATAAACTTGTGGTCTTAAGAGGATTTTATGAATTTGACTTCAAAGGCAAGGGAAGTAAAAGCAAAAATAAGTGAATAGGACTATATCAAACTAACAAGCTTCTGCACAGCAAAAGAAACCATCAGCAAAACAAAGGGGCAACGAACTGTTTTGGAGAAGGTATTTGCCAACAACACCTCCTATAAGGAGCTAATATCCAAAAGTATATAAATAACTCATACAACTCAACAACAAAGAAAACCAACAATCCAAATAAAAACTGGGCAGAGGACCTGAACAGACACTTCTCCCAAGACAACATATAAACACTAACATATATATATATATATATATATATGAAAAGATGCTCAAGATTACTAGCTACCTGGGAGATGCAAATCAAAACCACAATGAGATACCACCTAACACCTTTTAGAATGGCTTTTATCAACAAGACAAGTAATAACAAGTGTTGGAGAGTCTGTGGGGAGAAAAGAACCCTCATACACTGCTGATGGAAACAGTATGCAGACTCCTCAAAAAATTAAGAATAGAATTACCATGTGACCCAGAAATCCCTCTTTTGGTTATTTCCAAAAAAAATCTGAAAACATTTATCCATAAGGATATATGTACCCCTCCTGTTCACTGCAGTATTATTCACAGTGGCCAAGACATGGAAACCAACCAAGTGTCCTTCGATAGATCACTGTGGTACATATATACTCAGCCATAGAAAAGATGCAATACTGCCATTTGCAACAACATGGATGCATCTTGAGATTATTATGCTAAGCGAAATAAGCCAGACAGAAAAAGTCGAGAACCATATGATTTCACTCATATGTAGGATATAAAACTGAAAACTACAAAGGAACAAGACAAACAAACACAAACTCATAGACACAGACAAGTTTAGCAGTTACCAGAGTGAAAGGGGGCAGAGAGTATAGAAAAGGATAAAGGGGATCAAATATATGATGACAGGAGATTTGACTCTGACTAGTAAACACATAATGCAATATGCAGATAATGTATTATAGAATTGTACACTTGAAATCTATACAATTTTATTTACCAATGTCACCCCAGTAAATTTTTTAAAAATGCTCATGCAAAGAAACCAAAAAACTGATCCAAACAATACTAGAACTTTTCCCCACCTCTTAGCCTTTTCAGTTTTTGCAAAGATTACATGTTGTATCCCCAAATTACTTCACGGACATTATACATCATAACAACACACTGTACTTTTATTCCATACCACTTTCCATAATTATAATTAACGTCTGTCACTCCCACTAGATTATAAACTCTGTAAGGTCAGTGGTCATGTCTGGTTTTTCACCACTACGTATCTAGCCCATAGCAAATCTGAAACATTGTAGGTGTGCAATATACATTTTGGAGCTGAAAAAAATGAATGAATTGCTTCTGGTTATTGATTGCTTCAATTCTTGTTTTTTAATCATAAAGAGTGTTTCTCTTAACTTCAACATGATCAATCCGGTTGTTGATGGGTGTTTGATATCCTATTGTTTGTAATGATGTTATGTTTGTACCTTCAGTGTTTGGGGTCTACAATTTTGCACTGACAGGTCTTTAAGACAAGCATGAACTGTGATTCTAATATGAGTCACTCACACGTGTACTGTAAAACAGTTATATGAAATTCACTCCTTGGGTGAGGAATAGAAGATAGAGGGGTAGCTTAACAGGGACACTTTATTATTACCTCTAAGTTCTTATTTCACTGGAAAATGGTCAAAAAGTTGAGAGCAATTGTATTTGTAATGTGCTTTGGGGATGACAGGGACATATCTCTTTTTGTTTAGGACAACCTCTGGTTCAGAGGTTATGAACATTTGTATTCTAGAAATTCTTGCTTCTTAACTCTACTTACAAGTCTAGACTTTCAGAACATTTCTGTTAAGCCTCACTTCAGCACCAATTGGGGTGATGCAATTTATACTGTTTCTAAGGCAAGATGTAAACAGAAAGAAGTCCTCCCAACTCAAGATAATAATTCCAAATCATTAGCCCCCTTTATGTATTGTTTTTACAAACATGCAAGTACAAAATGGAGCTCTGGGGATTATGGAGTGGACCTCCATGTCTTAAAATCCAGGCCTCATATGAAACATGAGAAAGACTTCTTTGGAAAACATCAGGACCACTGATCTGTACTCAATAGCCTCAAACACAGTTTTGGTCTAATTAACCTCAGTATTTCTAGCACTCAGTCAAGCAAGATGCAATTCCAGCTACTCTTATTTTAAACTATTTCACTAAGGGTAGCATTAAGGTAATTTAGGTAAAAACAAAATTTAAACAAAATAAGAAAAAGCAATGTTAATTACTTCAGGGAAATGTGTACACTCCCTCTTCATTGAACGCTCAATGGTTATTTGTTCTAATAGCTCTTTAGTGAGTATTTATTGTGCACATTCACAAGCTGCTCATCAGAATTGCTGATTCAAAGATAAGAGAAAATCTGCAAAACTGCCAGTAAGTTTCCCAGATATAAAGAATCCTGAAGTCTCATGTTCTTAACTCCTTTGGCAACCTTCGCACAAAGTTATCAATGAATCTAAAAGACCTAGTTCTGCCAAACTTCAACTGAAACTGATATGTACTCAGAATTTAACCTGCAAGTTTTACACGATTGACCCAATTTGCAAAGTTGTAAGAGGTGGCTAAATTGTTCCTGACACTATATATAACAAGTCCTTGAAAAGAGATAATCTTGTCAAACTGTGATGTCTAACTATCTCAAAAAAAAAAAAACTTAAGGAAAGGAAGCTTTTTTAATGTGGAAGTGTTTATAACGGGAAGAACTGCTTGGATTAAAACTGCCAGAACATTCTAGTATTCTAATACTGGGGGAAAAAATCTGCCCAAGATTTGCCTTCCATCTTTGGACTAACACATACAAATGAACATCTTTCAGAAAGACCCTCTTCTATCCATATCCAACCTGTTCTCCTGTTCTTTCAATTCTAACTAAACCCTCCCCGTTCCAACTTCTTCCTGAGTCATCTTCTAAATGCATCAGCCATATAGATTTCCTTTTTCTCTAAAGCATCATTTTCTCTGCTGCTCATTATAGCACTTTATTTCTTGGTTGCTTTGCTTTTGTTGAACTGTACTTTTCTCTATAACCAGAGCATAAATTCCAGCGGGGTTAGGATAATGCATTATTTCCTTTTAAACTAGGAGAGTGGTGTTATGAAGAGCTCCTCATAGGGTGCTGTGAGAGCACCAACACAGACAGGGGGATTCAGGCTGCCCAGAGGAGATATCCCAAAGCAACCTTCTCTCACTCCTAGGTCTCCACTTAACCCAGTGATCCAGCAAAGGCCCTGGTTCTCTTTGTCTTCCTACTTTCTATACTTACCTCTTTTTGAAACATATCCACCTATACTCAATACGTCTGGTTCTGCATCACTGATAAGACTTCCTTCATTTCTGTCTTGTAAGGATAGAAAAAGCTGAGCTAGAAACTAGTCTGCTAAAGGTTTAATGGGTTTTCCGATGTATTTTCATTTTTTCAAATACTTCTGTATTATGTATGCTGTGGTGCTACTGCAAATGGATCGGTTCCAGGTCACTGGTTGACAACCCTGTACTCCAGTTCCAGAGTGGTATTTCAATTGCAGACTTCACTGTCTGTTGAACAAGTATGTCATTTGTGTCAGAACAGAACATAAATAAATAATAATGCAGAAGACCTTCCACCAAGGGATTTTTGTGTTCTGCAAACAAATGGTAGCATTATACCCACTTTATGAGTAGGTGGCTCAGGATAGAGAAACTTTATGTATCTAAAAAGCATAGAAATGAACTTCCATGATTTTCTTTTCCTAAATTAGGAGAGGCTTTCTCATTTGAACAGATATTTGTACACCCATGTTTATAGCACCATTATTTACAGAAGTCAAAAGTTGGATACAACCCAAGTATCCATCGATGAATGAATGGATAAACAAAATGTGACATATACATACAATGGGTTATTATTCAGACTTAAAAAAAAAAGGAAATTCTGACATGCTACAACATGGATGAATTTTGAAGACATTTTACTGAGTGAAATAAGGCAGTTGCAAAAGGACAAATATCGTATGAGCCCACTTATATGAGGCACCTAAGGTAGTCAGTCAAATTCATAGAGACAGAAAGTAGAATAATGATTGCCAGGGGCTGGGAGAAGGGAGGAATAGAGAGTTAGTGTTTAACAAGTGCATGGTTTCAGTTGGAGAAAATGAAAAATTTCTGAAGATGAATGGTGGTGATGCTTACACAACAATATAAACATACCTAACACCACTGAACTGTACACTTAAAAATGGTTAAAATAGTAAATTTTATGTTATGCATATTTTACTATGATAAAAAGGGGAGGCTTTCTTGATCAATCTCAGTAATACTTCTTTCTTCCTCAAAAGTAACAAAAAGATGAGAGACTGAAAATGGGATCCTGCCCATCTCTTCACTTGGCTAACCTCAGCCTAGCTGTTCCACTGCTGAGTTATACAAATGAGATTGAGCCTTCATTGTTTTCTATTTAAGGTGTTAAAAAAATAAACTGACTAGAGAAAACACATATTTTAATACCACTTAAAAACTTTTCTTTAAGTCGCTATAACCTTCACACACCAAGTAGATTTTCATTTACTCTGCCCCTAAATATCTGAAATTCCATGGGACATACAACTTAAATTCCACAATAGAAAATAGGAATTAATATGCATATATAACTTAGGAAAAAGAACACACTTCCTTAAATTCACTAAGCCAGTGTTGTTCACAGTATACTCTAACGACATCATGCATCTCAGTTCTAGAAACCTATTAAAATTCTTATCCTAGACTGACTGAATCAGCATCTTTGGGACTGGTAACTTATAACCTGCATTTTAAATTAGCTCCTCGAAGTTACATTAATGCACACTAAAGTTTCAGAATCAGTAAACTAAAACAGAAAGGATACCAGTATCAGAAATATCTCTCCTTAGAACAGCAGGATAAGATGATCAGATCGGAATCCAATCAGAGGACAGTAACATGAGACTGAGTACACCAAAATCAAATTATAACCTGTCTGCCACGCCTAACCCTGTACTCACTGATCCTTTAACTAAGATAGACAACACTATAATGATGTCACAGATTTTAGTAACGAAATGACAAAGAAGCAAAAGCTCTCACGGGGAGATGCTCTGAAAGGAACAATCTGTCTTTATTACTAGTTTGGTAGAACTTGAAGGAAAAATCTAGTGTGTCATGTGGCAATGACAGGAATGGGAACAGGGCACAGTCCCTTGATATTTTCGTCTTCGATCAATCAGCCCAAACTCACCTTTGACTTTGTATTATATAGTGATTATATTTTATTTGAAATGCCTAAGTAACTTCTCTGCAGGGCCACCCAAAGATCTTTATGCTTTACTTCCTTGCAGTTTTCTGTCTCACATCTTCAAAAATTGTAGAGTGTGTTCCTGTAGCCAAAAAATATCAAGTAGAAGGTGTCAAAGCAATTAAAAGAATACATAAAGTGGTTTTGTCTCTCTATGAACTTCTTTTCTATCCAAAAAAAAAAAAAAAGGAGGGGAGGAAAGAGGGCTTAAAATCCAAAGAAACAAAACATTAGTTAAAAATATTGTCAGTTATGCAAAAGCCTGAGTGTTCACACAGCCTTGTTCACAGTCCCAATATGCATCTATAAAGAGAATCTAAGAACACTATGACTTCAATATATTTCAGAGTCAATGTGGTTTGAGTGATAAGGCTCACTTCTCTTCAGCTCTTTTTTTTTAATTAAAGTTATAGGGGTGACAACTGTTAGTAAAATTACATAGATTTCAGGTGTACAATTCTGTATTACATCATCTATATATCACATGTGTGTTCACCACCCAGAGTCAGTTCTCCTTCCATCTTCTAATGCCCATACTGTGCTTTCATTCTGTCTTTTCTGCCTGTATGTCTACATTTAACTCTTTACCTCCAAATAAAGAATGCTCCCTCAGACCGTGACCTTATAAGAACAGTTCCTCTTTTTTATCCTAGTTTCATTCATGAGGTAAAAGTGTTATCAGTTAGCAAATTTAAAAAAAAGTAATGTGAATAAATCACTTTGGAGCATTTATCTAGTAGAAGGCCATCATCACTCCCCACCCCATCCCTTGGTGTTTCATATCCATGCCATACTCCCACATACTTTGGGTTCAGAAAGAAGCAGCTGTCTGAGTAGCATGTGAGGACATCCATCTCTGGTACCAGAGAGAAGGAAGGGACATTAAGAAGGAAGAGCCTTAAGGTCTTCCTGACTGAATGAATGGGAGAGAGGAAAGAATTCAGCTTATTTCAGAGGTTTCAAGCTGGGTAATAAAGCGCACGATGACACCACCAGCAGAAATAGAAAAGAGAAGAACTGGTTTTGAGAGCAAAAGGGTGTGTTTCACTTTAGATATGAAATTTTCAAACCGATTACAGGATGCTCAAATAGAAACGTCTGACCGATAACTGCAGATACAATAACAATAGGGGACAGGCCTGGAGATGGTGATTTGAGCATTTTCAGTTATGCAATGGTTATGTCATTATAATGGATGAAACATCTGAAGAGAAAGTGAAAAAAGGCAAGCACAGCATGTGGCTGGACCTTTAAAGTATGACAAAGAAGAGAAGTCATTGAAAGGGAGAGGAGAACAGTAATCAGAGAAATTGGACCAGAACTGTAGTGACTCAGAGTTAACAGAGGCCAAGAGAGGAAGATAACCAAGAAAGTGGGGATTTCACTTTCATGAAGCATAAGAAAAAAGACCAATGAAAATCGGGACCAAGGAAAAATATTAGGTTTAGAAATTAGGAGGCTATTAATATGTTTCAAATGAGCTAGATTGATGGTAACGAGGTAGTGGAAAAGATGGGTGACACCACCCATCTTTTGTCACATATTACATATGTGATACCACATATGTAATTTCAAATTTTCTAGTAACCACATTAAAAAAGAAACAGATGAATTTCATTTTAATAATATATTTTGTTTAACCCAAAATTTCAATTTGCAATTAATATAAAAATTGAGAATTTTACAATTTTTTCATCTGTCATCTTCAAAATTTAGTATGCATTTTACACTTATAGCACATCTTAATTTGTTTGCTACATTTCAAGTGCTTAATAGCCACATGTGAAAGTAGCTTCTTTATTGGATATCTCAGAGTCAGAGAATGTAAACACGCCCCATGCGACATGATGAAGACAGGAATGGGTCATGAAAGCCATGACCAATGTTGGAAGTGGGAATAGGGAGCCTAAATGGATTATCCGAACCTCAGATGAGAAGTGGAATGACAGTGGCAGAAAACAGCCCTAGAAATGACATTAGGGAACAAGAGCAGACCTCTGTAGGCAGTTCAATTTACTAGAAGGAGAATGAGAAATGAGGAGGAGGCCACAGTAAGAGGGTTAAGGAGGAGGTTATCCTGTTTGGAAAGAGTTATATTTTAGTTATGTTAAAAAAAATTTTTGATTATGAATAAAAGCAGTGTGGAAATAAATGAAAACCAACCAAATTAAAACAAGCAGAGGCCATATATTCACAGCTTGCTAGAGCAAAAGAGTTAGCTGTCACTTGCATTTTGGCAGAGACTCAGATTAGGAAAGCTTTGTAGGAGAAAACAGGGAAGGCTTCAAGTATGCTTTGAATGGAGGCTACTGGAATGGGGAAGCCATAGGCTAACTTACTAGAAGTGGGGCATGCTATGTGATTGGTTAGGGTATATATTTGGCTTTCTCTGTTTAATCCTAAATTGGAAGCACGGGCAAAAAGTAGGGAAGTGGTTAGTTATTAATCAAGTCCCAGCCATTTGGGGCAGATTATAACAAGTGTTATTGTTTGGTCTCCTTCATTGTTACTAGAGATAGCAGTCTGACTTCCTAAAAGTCTGATTTATAGGAAGCTGGCTGCCTGAGCTACTTATTGTAAATAATGGATTAATGTCCTGGGAATGTTGCTACAGATGATGGTTCAGAGTTCCATCTGTATATATGGTCTGGCCATTGTCCATTTGTATATTCTGTCTCTCAGTAGCCTTGCTCTGTTATCCAATGGAAGACAGTCCTTTTGAATTTTGTGTAGCTCAGGAAGATCCCATATTGGTAGTCAAAAGACCTGGGTTATAATCTCCATTCTTTCATTAATTAGTCGCGTAAACCAAAAGTTATCATTAAACTTCTCTATATTTCAAATTTTCTCATCCAAAAATAAAGAGAAATAAAAAGTTTTCAGCTGCAGAAAATACAAAAGGAAGACAGAAAGGCAGAAAGAAAGAAAGAAAGAAGGAAGGAAGGAAGGAAGGAAGGAAGGAAGGAAGGAAGGAAGGAAGGAAGGAAAGAAAGAAAAAAGGTGTCAATTACAAAGCAGAGAAAACAACACTTCAATATAGATTAAATATACTTAAACAAGAAATTGTAGACATAAAATTTTTAAAACTCAGTGTAGAAATGAACAATCAGATGTAAAGATGTAATTAACCAAATGGGGAAAATTGGGGGGAGAAGACAAACTTACATAAAGAATTAACACTAAATCACAAGCTACCTATGTACCTTCCAATGTAGGCCTTAGGTGAGAATCAAAGGATATCATGTGAAACTCATGAACTAAACAGAAGCCTAAGTAAGGAAAAGTGGCACAAAGGGCATTATTATTTTTTTTTTTTAATGGTAGAATTACTATAAAGGTAATTTATACAAAAAAATGCAAACCTTCCTAAATACCAAAAACAATATTTAAAAAAAGACAAAGGAAACATGATACAACTGTAAATAACAGAAACCAGAACTATCAATGATATTAATGAATTCAAATGGACTTACCTCATATATTAAAAGAAAAAGTTACTTTAGCATAAATTTTTTGGGTTTAGCATAGAGAAAAACCCAACTCTATGCTATATAAGAGAAACCCCTAAAACAAAGTAATTCAGAAAGTTTAAATACAAAGAGACAGGCAAAGGTATATCAAAAAAATGCAAATGAAAAGAAGGACGGAGTTCTGATCTTAGTATCTTACAAGTTAGAAATCAGTACCTGAAGCATTAAAGAGGATAATAAAAGATAAGTCATTATGCAAAAGACCATGAATCACAATGGAAATATAAAAGATTTGAATATTTGTGTACCAAATTTCATAGCAATCACTTTATAAAGCAGAAACTATTGGAGATGCAAGAAGAAATAACCAGAATCACATGGTAGTACATGATAGTACAATTGTAACATACCACTGTCAGTACAAAATACGTCAAGTATGCAAAAATAAAGATACAGAGCCCTAAACAGCATAACCAATAAAGTAAATTCATGAATATATTTCAGACTTTGCATCCAAAAATAGAAAATGTATCTTCTTTCTAATAGTACATAAACATTGATGAAGATAGACCATATATTATGGTCCAAAGAAAATGTCAATGAGCTTCATAAAGTAGAAATGATAAGAAGATCATTCTAGCATATTAAAAATATAGAAATTAATAACAAAATCAAAACATAAATAGGCCTTTCTAAAGTTAAATAACTCTCTATTAGACAACTTGAATCAAAGGGGAACTGAAATTTCAGATTTATAAAAATAATGGTAATAAAAACAATATATATCAAAATCAATGAAATACAATTAAAGCAAAGATTAGAGAAAAAAATCACAGCCATAAATAGTTACAAAAAAATTAAAAATTAAAATAAATATCCACTTGAATTAATAGAAATATATCCCTTGTTTTTGAATAGGATTTATTTACTATCACATAGATATCAATTTTTCATGAGAAATATACCATTTAACTTGGGAGCAGTTAAAAATAAACAGAACACAGAAAGAAGAAAACATTAAAATAATTGCTAAAAATCAGTTATAAACAGAAAAACGTAGAATTAATAAATGAATAATTGCTGGAAAAATTAACAAAATACAGAATTCATGGCTAATTAATCAAACATACAAGAAAAAAGCACAAATACGCAAAATAAGAAATGACAATAACCACAAAAACGAGAAATTTTTAAAAATCATAACAGATTGCCCAGTACTCTGTAAATAAAATGAAAATCTTAGGTGAATATATACATTCCAAAAATTGACCCTAGTAAATATAAAATGTTGAACAAACTAATTTCCATCAAAGAAATAAAGATAGTTTATCAAAACACAAGCCACAAACCCAAAATGGTTTCACAGGAAATTTTAGCAAATCTCCAAAGATCACATTCCAATACTTCTTTGTTCCAAACCAAATGTGCCTACCTTCCTCTTAAATACATACCCCTTTAACCTAGCCCTACCCTACATGCCCACTATCGTTTTCTGAGCTCAGATCCTCATAAACTTTGCCTGGATTTTCCATTCCTTCTTCCTCTTATTTTACCCGCGGCTGATACTCAGGTGTTATTTTTTTGCAAATGAAAACATGACCATGTATTTTTTACTTTCCTAATTTTACACTGGTAATTATAGGTGTGAAAATTATAATTGGAAAAACTCTCTGCTACCATCTTAAACATACTCTGATTGTCTAATAAATCGAATTATCTGCTTTCTGAAGCAGTTCTGGAAGTCCTCTTTCATGAGAGTCTTTAGTTGCGCGTCGTGGCTGCCTCCATGCCCTGAATCGATTCAAAACGTTTTCCTTTCATGGTCATTTTGACTTTGAGGAAGAGCCAGAAGTCACGTGGTGCCAGATCCGGTGAATAAGGTGGATGAGGACACACCGTAATTTTTTTAGTTGACAGAAACTGCCATATACCAGAAATGATGTGTGACACAGAGCATTGTCATGATAGAGGATGAAGTAAAGACACCAACAAAAGAGGACTTCCAGAACTGCTTCAGAAAGTGGCAAGAATGATGGGATAAGTGTATGTGAAGTGAGGGGGAGTATTTTGAGGGGATCCATGGCAATGTGTCTTTTACTGTAATAATTTTTTTTTTTAATTTTAAACATTCACTGTATTTTTCAATCACACCTCACAAATGGGACAAGAGAAAATTTTGAGTAAGTAATCATGGGATATAAATTTATTGAGCAAAGGAATGCTTTACTTGAATATAGATTGCTGTCATTTAATTTGCACACATTTCTAGATTATTTATTTATTCATTTATTCACAGAAATTCAAGTAGTCCTCTTTTAGGACCTCGAGAAGGGAAATGTAAATTTATGAGAACACTGTGATACTGACACAGAGCAAGGAAGGATTCCACCACGGTTACATTAAAAGGTAGTTTCTGGGAGTGATAAACTGGAAAGGAATCCAAAATCTTGAAATAAGTCCCAGCTCCATATACTTGACCCCCTTTAACCTCTTCTACCTTCCCCTTCCCCCCTTACCCTCTGGTAATCACTAAACTGTCATCTATGTCTATGACTTTTTCTTTGTCTTGTTCCTTTGTTGCTTTCAGTTTTATATCCTACATGGAAGTGAAATCATATGATTCTCAACTTTTTCTGTCTGACTTATTTTGCTTAGCATAATAATCAAGGTCCATCCATGTTGTCGCAAGGGCTATATTTCATCTTTTCTTATGGCAGAGTGGTATTCCATTGTGTGTATATACCACGTCTTCTTTATCCAATCACCTATGGAAGGACACTTTGGTTGTTTTCATGTCTTGGTCACTGTAAATAATGGAAGGAGAACTGACTCTGGGTGGTGAGCACACAACGTGATATATACATTCTGTATTATAGAATTGTACACTTGAAACCTGTGTAACTTTACTAACCATTGTCACCACAATAAATTTAATTTAAAAAAGAAAATAAGTCCCAGCTCATATAGATAGATGCCAACAGCACTTAGTTCCCTTCACCAAAGGCTTACTAAAATTCCATGCATTGCAAAAAATCTAAAGTCCTGCCTTGATATTCAATTAGCATTCAGTACCAAGCAATTAATTATTCAAATGGAAAATCTGATTATCTTTTAAAACGACTGCATTTTCCACTTATTTTGAAGACCAAAATGAATGGAGTATGTATCACACAGGTCCTGGTAGAAAGAGATGGCTCGCTCAAACTAGGTAATTGAGAATTTAACAACGAGACTACAAAAGTGTGGAAAGGATTCCAGGAAATCAATTAAGAATAATGCTTTACCCCAGGGCTAGCAATTGTAAGGAGGTATTACTCCCCTACATCTGATGGCATAAGCCATTGCAAGAATGGCTACTCAAACCTGGAGAAGGGAACCTGGCAGGATCTATAGCTTCTGGGTGAAACTGGGACCAGCCAACCTACTATTATCTACCAGGTAGAACCCCCAAAGGACAAATGTCCTGACTTCACTTTCCATTGGCTGAACACAACCAGATGCCAGAGGGCAAAAGAACTCTGATGTAGTCCAGATAGGTCAGTCTCCTAGGGCACAGAAAGGGTAGAGAAGAATAAGGAGTGAATTTGGAGAGCAAATGGAAAATGTCCAATATAGTACTCCTTTGAGGCAGTTAACAGAAAATCTAACTCAAGCTTGTCTAAGCAAACAAGGGAATTTATTGAGTTACGTATCTGAAAACTATAGGAGTACCTCTATCTTCAGGCCCAGCTTCACCAAGCATCTCAAAGGATGTCATTGAGACTCAGTATCTTTCCATCTCTCATCTCTACACTCTTCCATGCAGACTTTATTCAACGTGGAAAGATATCTAACAGCAGTTTCAGGTTGAAATCCAGAAGAAAAAAAAACACAATAAAAGAATAATAAAACAAGTAAGGTAAAAAATACAAGGTTCTTTCAACAGTTTAATCAGTTCCTGGGTTTGATTCTCACTGGCTTAAATCAAGTCACCTGCTCAATCCTAAACCAACAAATTTAGTCAAAGAAACAAAATATTATGATTGGCCTGTACTGAATCACATGCCTCTCCTTAGACTCAATAGTTTAGGCCACGCAAAGCCCAAGGACAGACGTGGGGAAAAGGTGGGCACTGTTACAATTAGGAAAAATGAATGGTAGGCAGCCAAAAGACCACAAATGACTGCTAAGGCTATTTGATAATCCAGTTCTCTTCTCAACTCTAATTATCATGATGTTCAGGAATATATGAATCTACCAGTTTGGGCTGACCAAGTAACAGTAGAGAAATATAGTTACAACTTCCACCTTTCTTTTAATTTCCACGTTTTATGCCAAAAGGCCATGACACATTTATTTATATGTATATACTGATATCTGTGTAACTATTTATATAAAACTTCTCATTATGCAGTAATTTGATTTGTTGTGCTATTAAACATTTATATTAGCTTTCTGGATCTATAAGCACTATGCACACCATAAGCATTCTTTTGAGGTTGCTAATTCCTGAAAAAGAGAAGCCATTTCTCTTTTGTTAGTTTAATTTTCTTCCCAAACTATTGGTACAGGAGGATGAATTAATGAGTCCCTTTAGTGTTAATGAGAAAATTATACTTTGGGGTATTTTTGTCTAAAAATGAAGTATTTTTTTCCCAACAAAAATGGTTTTCAAACCAAAATATCACACTGTCACAGAAATTTAAAGCTGAAAAGATATGGATCTTTTTAGCAACTGAGAATCAACAAAGTTCAAGTGACCTAAAAATAGGTAGCATTTTAAACTCCAATATTGAAGAAATGAAAGTCTATGTCCCAGAGAAATTATGGTATCATAAGGTAATACGAGTAGATGTGCTCTCTTTTAACTTGCAATCCATAGTGAATTTTATCACTTGAGTGGCAAGGGACTCTTAAGGCTGTGCCTAGGTGTGTATTCCCCTTAAGTCATCCTGTTTAGGGTAGACAAAGGATTCAGTTCTCTCAGATCACATTGATAGGGTAAATGGAGTTTTTTATTACATCTGTGTATTTGCTGATAAGACAAAATTAAGAATGCACATATTTAATCATCATATCTTCTCTAAAATGATACAGAAAAACATTTATTTTTAGCGATCTACTGTACATTTTTACCCTTCATCTCAATTATGAACCTATATATTAGTTTTTAAATTGCTTACCTACACAAAGTACATTGCCTTCATGTTTATTCCTTTACAGAAATGAGCACGTCTCTAAAATTATCCAGTAACAAATCTAACGCTAGATGCTTAGCAAAGCAAGTGGGGAACAGGAAATCATTTTTTCAGCCGGTTTAACAAGAAATAAACTGAGATGTACCTAAATGGAAACTCAGTACTATTTAAGATCGCTTTCCCTTTGTCTTCTTCCTCCTCCCTGGTTGTTACTGAGCTGGGGGACTTACATAATGATATTACGACATCCAGGTAGAAGGGTTGTCCACTTTGGATTTTAAATGGTCTCATTTTTGAAAGCTGATATCCTTGGAGGTCATGTTTCCCCACTGTGCTGATAATTCACTGAGATGTGGAAGCATCCTCTCTTCTGATCTTGCACCATCTTACTTAGTGGTGTTCTCATCCCACTGAGAGACTCATAAACTTCCTGCAACTCTGCTGAGTCTTTCTTTCTCACCTATATGCAGTGCCCTTTTGTTCTTGTGGACACAGAGAAATGGTGACTGCTTTTTTTATATACATCTTGCACCACAAAGGTCTTAGGGTTGTCAGCAAGCACTTGCTATGCCCTACCAGACCCCTAGCATTCTCTGCTCCTTTACTCCCCAGTTGCTATGATGTGGTAAAGCTCAGTAAATCTCCCAAAATCCCAGAGAGAAAGGGTGGCTCATAGAGAGGCAACCCATCAGAGGAAGAGGGAGAGAAGGGATTCACCACCACTCTGTCCTCTCCCAGTACTTGCCCCAGAATTCATTCCAAGGGAGAAATACTCATAGAAAATGCCAAAGCTTTCTTGCCTTACCTATATTTCTATTCCCACTATAAATCTTTATACATATTTATAATAGCTGCTTTAAAAGTCCTTCTCTGCTAATTCCATCATCTCTGCATTTCTAGGTCTGTTTCTATTGATGGATTTTTCACCTGGCTATGAGTCACATTTTCATGCTTCTTTGTATGCCTAGTAAGTTTTAATGGATATTGACTGATTTATGTTTCATTAAAAGGAGTTGAGTTTTGTTATGGCAGTCAACTAATTCACTCAGAGATTAACTTGATCATTTTGAAGTTCCTTTTTCAACTTTGTTAAGGCAGGTCTATAACAGACTTTACTCTAGGGCTAGTTTTTCTTGCCCCTAATTTTTTATGAGTAAAATTTGGGGGATTCTCTATTGAATTCCCTGAGTGTCAAAAGGCCTCTCCACCCTAGATGGTCAGAACTCAAGCATCTACGAACCCTGTAAAACTCTGATGGTTTTCAGCTTACAGGTTCCCTGTACTTGTTCTTTCCCTGGTATTTGTTCTTTGTCTAGCCTTGTAGAGTCTCACTCTATATATATGTACACCTTAGTATTCAATCAAATACTCAAAGGGATATCTCTGCAAATTTATAGAGTTTTTGCCTGCTTAGCTCCCTCCTTTTTGGTCCTCTGCCCCATAAATTCCAGTTGCTTAATCCTTCCTGAACTCTCATATCTGTCTTCTCAGCTCAGCAAGACTGCCACACTCTGTGTTCCCCCTCTGTGCCTCACCATCCAGAAGTGCCTCCAGCCAGATAAACTAAGAAATTGTAGGACACAACTTAATTCCCTTCTTCAGACACTGCAGCCCTGCATTGCCTGTTGTACAATCTCTGAAAACATTTATTTCATGTATTTTGTCCAGTTTTTTGGGGCGAGGGGCTGTTTATTATGGAAGGGTTAGTCTGGCACCAATTAATCAGTCATAGCTGCAATTAAATATCAAACTTTTTGATTTTCTCCATTTATACTATTATCAAAAATCCTTAAAATAATGAATATCTGTCTATGAATGTGCCCAACTGAGAAGAGAATCACCATTTAATTACTTGAATCAGAGAAAAAGACAATAATTCATAAATCATACTGTCATACCTTATCCCCAATTTCCATAGATACATATATAGATTGCATAGTCAAATTTTATTACTACTGTAATGACTATAATCCAGATATGTGATTGAGAAAGATGTGACTAGAAGATTGATTCACAAAATAAGACAAAAGAGAAGTTACTGGGAGAGAGGAAGAAGATGGGAAGTAAAAATGGCTTCCTGGAGAACAAAGGAAAAGTAACTTCCTAGAGAACAAAGAAGGGATTAACTTCTCCTCTTTTCTAATAAAATTGAAGAGTTTCAGACTTTAATAATATAGGAGATTTCAGTCAATGACAGGATAGGGAGCTGGGAGTTGCTCACTGCATGGCCTTGGGAAAATAAACAATAATGCACTAGAAGAGAGCAAATAGAGCTCAAGTGAGAAAGATCTAAGAGGATTTTCATTTCCCACTAGAACTTGAGATGTGATGTGATAAGGCTAGCCTTAGGAAAAAAGTATGTCACATGCCCCAGGTGAACATAGGTCTTACATTAATTTTAGAAGAAACCGAAATGAACACTTAAGATAGAGTTTCAGGAAATTTTGGAGGGTGTACAAACTAAATGGATAAGGAAGTCAAAAAGTCTCATATATGAGTTCTGAGATGAAGTAAGGCCTCAGTGTTTGAAAAGGACAAATAGGTTTGTAAATACGAGATTGCCCACAAAATTTCAGCAGCTATTTCATTTCAAATATATTTCATTCAATATGCTAACATTCTACTTAGTATTTCTTATATAAAACGTATTTTTGTTGAATCTTCTTAATAGAATCTATCATAAGAAACTTGCTCACAATTCCATTCTCTCTCTCCATAAACACTGGGATAGGGAATTATGTGAACTCAGAATATTCCAAAAAAACTAGTTTCCTAGTAAATGATATAAAGATTTCATTGACTCTATGCCACTAATTCTGAGAGTCCTACAGACATTCTTTTGTTACATAGTTATCCTTAATGAGTTATCCTTAATATGGCCAGAAATAAAAGCCAATGGAAAAGCATGGAAATATTTTATTATACAGAGATAACCAATGTGATGGTTATTGTTATTACTTGTTATTGTAAAATTATACTGTATTATTGTGAATTTTATTTTTCTCCAAATCTTTGCATTTTAACAAGAGTATTAGTTCTTTTATCTGTGAAACTGATAAAAGCTATAAAAAGAATTCACTTTTCCTTCATATCTAAATCCACAGGTATAGAATTAAGGAAGATTCAACAGGATAAAAGTAAAACATCACTAATAACCATTCATGCAATCTTTTTCCAATTAGGATGTGTCTATGACTTGTTCATCACTGAATTCCCAGCACCTAGATGTGCCTGGCGCAGTAGATATTCAATAGAGATTAGGTGAATAAATGAGTTACAGTTCTCATATTCATGCTAGTCACCATGATGACAATGTAAATGAAAACAATAAATTCTGGATTATCGACTAATTAAAGGCCTGTCACAGAAAAATAGCAAGAACAACAACAAAAAAAAACCGTTCCTAACATGATGGTGTTTGGTTTTGTTTGAGATTGTTGGGGAAGGGGTTGAAAGTGGCCACAGAAATGGACATGAAATGGTTACCAGCAAAACCCTAGGCTACAAGGGTCATATAGCTCAAAGGGAAGTCACCTAGAGTCAATGACTCATGCAAAATTGGAGATAATTTTTTACTCAATGCTCAACATGGAAGTTATTTTGCAGAAATAACTGTGGTAGATAAGAACTATCCATAAGTTCTAGATCTTGGAAATAGCAAAATAAAAGCTTCCGTTGATGACTGAAATTAAGGCAATTTCATGTGTGAAATGTGTACAATTCACATTATAACATGATTTAAGTAAGAAGTGATGATTCAACTCAGAAAGACACTGGCTGTGGACCAGGGTGGAACCCAGTAAACGATGAAGAATTTCTAAACATTCCTAGTCCCTTGAGCTGTTCTTCATATAACATGGTCTCCAGATGCTTTGCCATCATGGGTTGTACTACTCCAAATGAGCTTCATTATCTTAAATGTGCCACTGAAGTACAACACAATTGTGATGGTTAATTTCATGTGTCAACTTGGCTCAGCAATGGTGTCCAGATATGTGGTCAAACATTATTCTGGATGTTTCTGTGAGGGATTTTAGGATGAGATTAATATTTAAATTGGTGGCTTTTGAGTAAAGCAGAATGCCCTCCATAATGTGGGTGGGTTTCATTCAATCAGTTGAAGGCCTGAACAGAAAAACAGACCGATCTCCCTGGAGCAAGAGGGAATTCTGCCAGCAGATGACCTTCAGATTTGAACTGCAAAATCAGCTCTTCCTCGGTCTCCAGGCTGATGGCCTTTAGACTTGAACTGGAGCATCAGCTCTTCCTGGGTTTCCAGCCTGCCAGCCCACCCTGCAGATTTTGGATTTGCCAGCTTCCATAATCACATGAACCAATTCCCTAAATCTCTCCATGCACACACACACAAACACACAGACATACACACGCATCCTATTGGTTATGTTCCTCTGGAGAACACAGATTAATATAACAAGTATGTACATATTTGTTCTACATGCACAGAACATCACAGAAAGATTGTTCCAGTCACAGGTACAATGAAATCAACAATTAACACAAGATAAAAGACAAAAAACAAATGTAAATCTGGGAGAAGAAAAATAAAGAGAAGACAGAAAATTACATTTACTTTTTTAGCTGTCACATGGTTTAACTCACATTTGAGCTCAAAGGAAAAAAAATATCTTTAAGGTTAAAAAAAAAACAAAAACATTTGCTTCTGAAGTATCCAATTACCATGATCCATGCACCTGTCCAGAAAGCACTTCTATTCCAAGTTGAACCAACAATACGGCCTACTTTTTTGGAATACTATCTTTTGTCTGTTGCTATAACTTCCAAATGACATGGTTTTTTTTTTCCATAACTATTTCCCAATCCAAAATGTGGTCCCATTGCCCAGAACTAGAATTTACTTCCAGGTCCTTCCATACAACCTGGTTAATTAAGCTTTGCTCAGCTATATGTGACATATGTGTCATCCCTTACTTTGAGTGAGTGTGATATCTACATGTAAATATTTGTACATTGTCATTCATCCACTCAAACATGTTTACTTAGTACCTGTATGTATTGTTATGTACCTGCCGATACTGAGCTAGTTATTGAGCACAGAGTCATGAACAAGACAGATATGGCCCTGCCTTCACGGATCTTATATTTAGTGGAAGACAGATAATAAGGAAATAAATTATAACTGTTATGATGGAAATAAATGGAAAGCTGTGAAATAGAAGAGGTCACCTTTAAGCTGAGACCTGAAGATAAAAAGAAAATAAAATTGAGAGACGAGCATACCAGAAAACAACAAGTATAAAAGCTCTGAAGTGGGGAAAACTTGGAGTACTTAGAAAGTATCAGAAAATCTATTTAGTTAAATCTTGATGACTGATGTTAAAAATGCAGTAAGATACATACATACCAGATCATAAAGGGGTTTATGGTGAATTTACTAGGAAGGATCAAAGCATAATGCACAAGAATTACCATGGTGCAAGTGGCTACAAGCAGAAGAGAATGTGTGTGTGTGTGACTGGAGAGTTTGGAAAACATACAATTCCAGAGTGAATACAGTACAGACATAGAGAAGAATGGTTAGAGTATGATTATAACATAAGCTGAAACATAATCAATGATATTGAAACCTGCCTGAAGAAGTAATCTGTTAACAAGTCTAAAATATTCTTTAAAGGTACCTCTCCAGCCATCTATTAGCATGTGTATGGCAGGGTGGGAGGGGTGGGGAATTAATACATTGAGTTCTCACTATCTTCCTGTCACTGCTTCAACAATGGTAGCTTGTATATTGGGCTTCCATTTTAAAAATTTTCTGAAAGCTTCAAAAAGAGCAATTGTGTATATATATATATATATATATATATATATATATATATATATATATATATATATATATATATATATATATGATGTGGAGAATACATATATATATGATGTGGAGAATACATATAAAATCCTGAAGCAACTCCCGTTCCACTAAGAGTAAAAACCTCCAAGAGCCTACAAACCCTGTACTTCCATGCTTACTCTGTCCTGCCACACTGTCTTCCTTGCTGCTCCCTAATACACCAAGTTCCTTTGTGCTGGCTGTTACCTATGCCTGGAACTCTTTCCTCTCAAATAGGCTGAATCCTTCATCTCCTTCAAGTCTTTGCTCAAATGCCATCTTGTCAATGAGACCTTCTTTGACCATATTATTTTGAAACTACTACACTCATCCCTCAGCACTAATGCCTCTTACCCTGATTTACTTCTTTTTCCATAGGATTTGTCACCTTCTAATATACTATTTCATTTACTTGTTATGTTTATTGTTCATTGCCTGTCTCCCTCCACCAGAATGAAAGATCCCGAAGGCAGGAATCTTGGTGTAATTTTTTGCTATTTCTTCTGAAACAGTGTCTAACCCTCAAAAAATATTTGCTCAATTAATTCATTCATAAATTAATTGCATTTGGAAAGCTGACCACTCTCTGTCTACCAATAATCAAACGTCATATCTAAAGTGAGTAGGATCAAAGTTAAATCTTTACCCAAATATGCTGGGTCTTCCAATGGATTTCATTAAGGAGGGCAATACACTAAATCAATTATATATTTCTAGAATCTGAAATTCTCCTTTGGTGCTGCCATCAACAAAATAAAAAGGAGTTACTATTTAATAATTAAAAGATGATCAATCAGTCTTTTTCAAAAAAAAAAGTCCAAATTGCACTAAAAATGGGTATCAGACCAATCCAGAATGCAATAATAAGGAATACTATTTATTTAGTATCAATTAAACTGTCAATGTTTCTTGGTTATAATCATGACATGTTCCCTGGCATCGTATTCTGAGACACTGCCACAAACTGAGAATCTAGGAAGTGTGTATGTTTGCATCTTTGTAGCAGTCATGACAAAACACCTGACGATAAGTACACTGAGCTATTCCATGTCAGCATCTTTAAACTGTATTGTTTTTCAAAAATCGTGATAGATTTCTTCCAAAATATCCTCATTCTATTTCCAAGTCATTTATATAAACAAAGAAAAACATGGGGAAAAATGGCTGGCTGAGAATAGCACTGCAGATGCCCACTGTGTGTGGCCAAGCATTGCACATCTCGGGAACTGCCTCATCTCTGGAAGTACATCACTCATGGGTTATATGTAAGTGCACCAACAACACCACCCTTGCCCTGCCCTACAGTTGGGTCTGTTCAGAACTAACTGGCTTAGATTAGAACTGAAATCAGTGATCTTTCCTCTTGAGAAAAGTAACTCAAAATTACTGAGCTAATCAATCCTAGACTATGAAATATGAACTGATTTACATTAAAACAATATCCTCAAAACATTTACAAGTAACTGAAAAATGGAGGTGTTAAAAACACAACTATCTTAAAATGACTCTGTATGACAGGTTGCAATTCCCATCCTTGAATCCTTGTTTAGTTGGCCGTAGGTTTTCTGGTAAAGGGCAGACAATGATCTTATAGCTCCCTCAAGTGGAAAAATATGAAATTGACAATGCGTTTCTTCCTAAGGTGTTGGTCTGTGATATGAAAAATAAAGACTATTGGATAAATAAAGATGTACCAATCCTTATCAGAAGAGCTCACAGTTTGAATTATTTATTTAATAATGAGGATAGATTTTTGGCTGATCCAGCCATACTTTCCATTTGGTATTCCTATTCTTCTCTGAGTCAATTCAGGTGAGTCTGAGTAGAACTTTGAACAGAATAAGGCTAACTACCTTATTTGTTAGCAAATCTGTAATCTAAACCTCTTGCACCATGTGTTTATGAATGAAATTAAGTGATCTGATTTTAGGAAAAATGGTTCAAGGCTATCTTTAGATGTTAGCATAATAATAAATATTTTTAAAATAAGTTCCATACATATATACTTACAAACGATATCCTTAAAAAGCATGGTTTCAGCTGACCCTCTAAACCATATGGCATGGTAGAAAGAGTACTACATGTACAGTAAGATAATGTGGATTCCAAAGTTCCTTTTTGAACAAGTTATTAACCTCCCCATATTTGTTTCTTCATTTTTAAAATGGCAGAGCAGAAAGAGCAGAGGCACTAGTTGGTGGCTTCTTAGTGCAATAGTCAAGATTTTTTTGGTTCCAAACCATAAATTTACTCAAGCTAGCTTAAGCAACAAAAAGGGATTTTTTTTAAGAAAAAAAGGGGGAGGAAAAAAAATGCTGAAAAATTAAAGGGAGGAGTATTAACATACCCTTGGGGTTTTAATCAGTTCTAATCCACCCCTTCCTGATACACACATCCCATCCTTAAACCCCATATGAGGATGAGGCTTTGTTGAAATTGTTCACATTAGAGTCAAGAACCAGAAAGATCCTGTCTACAAATATTTTTTATATAGTCATAGATTATTTGTGTAAATCCTTCCCAAGTGGTAACACACACGTTTCTGAGCTCCAGATAGACTATCTTTTGCATATAGTGTCATTAGCAGCTGTACATGTTATTTTGGGAAACTTGGGAAATCCAAGAAAAGCTATTTTGAGATATGCTGGTTCTGCCCCTGCTTTACATGGCTACCTTGATTCAGCTAAGTGTCTGTGTTCTTTGTTAAATAAATCAGGCATTTAATCTGTGTGTGTGTGTGTACTCATGGAACATTGTCACAGAAACTTGGTAAGATAAGCAGCATTATTTTCATCTCCATTTTCTAGATGAGGAGACTGAGGCACAGAGATTAAGTAACTTGCTAACGTCACACACATAGTAAGGAGTAGAACCAGGGTTTGAATCCAGTCTGGCTCCAGAGCCATGGAATTAAAATACTGTTGTACTGCCCCTCTGATGATGGGTGACCTGGCAGGTTTGGGTGGCTGATAACGAGAGAGATTAAGAGATTTTGGATGGTCTTTTAAGGTAAAATGGACAACAACTGCTAATTGTAGCAGCCTTCCGGTGATCGTTTTCTTAAGACAATTTATAACAAGGAGGCACCAATATTCATCCAGTTGCTCAGGTTAAAAATCAAAGGATAATTCTTGATTTTTTCTTTTCCTTCTGCCTAAAACCCATTAGCAAGTCCTCTGAGGTCTACCAAACAAATCCAGAATCCAACTACTCTACTGTTATTACTCGGTGCGTCTTCTTCATCTTTACCTGAAATATTGTGATTATCTCCTCATCAGCCTCCTGGCTTTCACACTTACCTTTCTATAGTCGAATCTCCACACAGCATACGGAGTAATCATTTTTAAAACACAAAAAAGATCACATCATTCCCCTACTCAAAAATCCTCCTATGGCTGGCTTCCCGTCATATTTAGAATAAAATCCAAACTGCTTACTAAGACCTGACTCTACATGATGTGGCCCCACTACCTCTCCCATCACATCTTCACCCACCCTTCCTAACGTACTCCACTAACTTTCTGGTTGTTCCTCAAATACGCAAATGCATTCTCACATCAGGCCCTGATCACTGGCATTTCCTTTTGCCTGGAATGCTCTTCCCAGAAACATTTGTATGGTTGGCAGCTTCATATCTGTGAAGTGCCTGACTAAGTGGCAGTGCCTGACTAAATGTCTGTTCCACAACGAGCAATCCCTGGCCACCCAACCTAAAACAGCTCATCCCTTATTCACTAACCCTGACCTTGCTCTTCATTTCTCTTCAGAGTATTTGCCATTGCCCAAAATCACAGTCGTAATTTATTGGATGATAACCTTTCTGAGGGCAGAGACTTAGGGTGTCTTGTTAACTGCTTTATCTTTAGTGCCTAGACAGCACCAGCTATAATAGTAAATGTTCAATAAATATGAAACCAAGTTAATTAATTCCTCCAAGCGCCATCATTTTGTGATGTTACAAGACTCACAGGATCAGTGGAGGAGGCTGATATGCTGACTGTCAGATTCTGAAGAGGCCGGTAACTGCACCACCTGTCCGTCTTGGGGCAGACTGACTGCACCGGCGGCCCATGTAGCACCTTGCTTCCCACAAGCAGGTTGATGCTGCACACCCTTCTTTGGTGCTGCTCCTCTCCTGCATCCTCTTTCTCCAGTGACGGTCAGAGAAGGCTTTCACTGCTCTGTTCCCTTTGAGATGGACACACTCCCTCCCTTTTGGACCTACTATCCATTTTCTTTTTCTGGAACAGATTTTGCTATCTGACTAAAACTTCCTGAAGTCTTAAACTTCTGCTGCAATGTTCTGTGTTTTTTTCCTACCAAAATATAACTGCTATGTATTTTCTGGATGAGAGCTAACTCATTAGCATTAAACACCTAGATAATTACTGCATTAAAATCCCATGCCATGTGGAGATGTAGAAATTAAAGCTGCCCCCTGCTTCCTTCTCTCTTCACAGTCTCTGGAAACTTTCTAGACTGCCGTGAGAATTCTTTTTTTTTTTTTTTAAAGTAACAAAGGCTACCTGCTCAGCTGTCTTTTATTCTCTAGGTATTATCTATTCATCGTTAGAAATGATAAGTTGCTGGCTGAGACTGATGTTTGTCCGCTGAGATGGAAAGTTTGGAATAATTAATGATATCGTTTATTTTTAAAACTTGCAGCAAGTCAGGTGGCATGCATACATAATATATGGAAGGAAAAGCTGCTGCTTCCCAGAACCTGATTCCCACATCATGATGGAAGGTCAAGTAGGTCCAACATTCCTAGTACATGAAAGTTAAAAAAGAAGCCCTTGTTTCTAGTGGTAGATCAGGAAAGTCCCCTGGCAGAGTCTGTTCACATGTTCTAAATGCATTAATTCCTCACTTCAACATCTATGGAAGTAACCACTATCTAGTGATTTAAAAAAACCATAAAACGGGTATAATCCATTTATTTTCATTAAATATCCCACTGCAACACCTAGGATTTGACCTCCATACGTACAGGCAACAATAAAACCAAAAGTTTCTAAACTGGCTGATTTCTCAGCTCAGCCATAGGAGTTGAAACAAGTTAGCTCTCAATTTCCAAAATAGTACTAAAAGCAACAGTCTTTTTTCTGTACTAACTGGGACTGTGAATCTAATTCTCTAAAATCAGATTTGAAGTTGTGCCCTCTGCTAACCTGCTGCTAAGATTAGATCTACACATTTTAAACTCTATTTAAAGGAGAGATTACAGTTTCTGTGAGCCTGTCATTAAAATAAACTACCCCAAAGTAAAATATAGTCACAATGAACCAAGGAATTAAGGTGAGATACTCACTAATTCATTCCAAGATCAAGTTAGCTTCCCTGCTGTTAGCTTCAAAGGTTGTAGATAATAAATTAAAAACTACAACCAAATTGAAACAAAGGGAAAGAACAATTTAACTCTTGACACTGATATAGGTCTTTTTATCATGTCTTTATATCGAAGATAAAATAAAGACAGAAGTGTTAATATCCTAATCAGGAGTGACATTAAAAATATTTTACAACCAATATGGTACCAGCACTGACCTAGCAGAATAGACTCAGTCTTCCAGAGTGAAGAAGTAGGGTATTGAAGGGCCACTTAGTTGATGATATGGGGGAGGTCTAGTGGGTTCTAGGGGAAGATTTGGGGCCAAGGCAGTGGGGGATGAAGGTGGGGCCACTCAAAGAGCCTGGAATAGAAGCTCTTTACCAACCAGTAAAAAAGTATTTCAGTGTATTTAACTCCTAGAAGGACCATACAATGCATGGCGATTGAACACTACCCTTCACACTACCAGGAGCTTTGAGTAACTAAAGAAGGGAGAAAGGAAGGGAAAGGAGGAGCAATGAACATTCCTCCCTTTAAAATACTTTTTAACTTGCTATTTCTCTTCCCTTTGTGAGATGCTACTCATCCCTCAGAATTAAATTCAAATGTCACTTATGAAGTCAAATTCCTCACTCCCAACACAAATCCGCCACCCTCCATGTTCTCATTCTCCCGTCACTGTGATTATATATGTATGTGTATGGGTATTGGCTCAATGTCTCCTTCTCACATTAGACTCTAAGCCCCAAGGGGGTCTCAGGCTTTGTCTTTTGGCTCACCATTTTCTTCCCAGCAACTAGAAAAATACTTGATGTACATTGAATAATTTTTGAATAAACAAAGATTAGTTCAATTTTAAAATGCTACATACTATATAAGACAAAATGAAAGAGCAATTAGTCATAGTCTACTCACAGTAAGGAAGGAAGTCGTGCAAGGGAAAAAAAAAGAGATAATGATAAAAATACCTAACACTGATTGTGTTCTTACTATAAGATATTCTCTGTGCTAAGTGTTACAAATGCTACCTTATTTAATTTTCCCAAAACCCTATGAAGTAAGCACTGCTTTTATTGTCCTCATTGTGTAAATGAGAAAACTAAGGCTTAAAGGAATAAAGTAAAATGCTAAAATTCCAGAGCTAGTAAATGGTAGCCCAGACACTTGAAGCCAGGCCTGTCAAACACCAGAGGCTTAATTCTTCTTCTTTACATGTTCTGCTTCTCCATGTTTAATCCATTTTACATATGCCCCCTTCCTTTGGGGTAGATGAGCTGGCAGATATTTTTTGCTTCTGTTCAGGATTGGATTAAGTATGCATAAAAACAAAAGTAATGCATTTTAAGAGGAGAGATAACTTGACAAGAAAACTGCTGCAGACATGTTCTGGTTATCTACTCAATGAGCAGATGGTGTACTTCTGAGAAATATCAGGATAGATGAGAGAAAACATTTAGGCAACTGATGTGTATGTGGGTGCACATTTCTGGCCACTGCAGATGTCTGTTGCTTCCTGACATCTGCCATATTCCACTCTAAGTACAAAAAAAAATACAGCTGACAACGTTATATAGATTGTGTCTTTGGATATCAGTAAACCGTACTTACCAGTCCTATGAGGCATCATCTAACCAAGGAACTCAAAAGCTGAAACTGATCTCTCAGGTACTGTGGCACAATAGAAAGAACGTAGACTTTGGAATCCAACACGCCGGAGTTCATAATCCTGGGCCTCCCATTTGCATGCTGTCTGATCTTGAGTGATGTTTTTAACCTCACAGAGCTTAAGGATTTTTACTCAGTGAAATGATACAGTGACATACGCACACACATCCCATTTCTCTGACGAATCCTGACTAAATGTTCCTTAACTTTCTGATGAAACAGAACAAAATAATTTTAGATCTAGAGAGTTGGAGGGTAGGATTGGGCCTTTCGGGGGAGCAGGCTTGAAACTGAAGGATAAGTAGAGTAGGGCCTGAAATATCCACAGGGCTAAAGACACTCTCAGTTTGGAGCAATCACTTAAGAAAGGGCTCGGAAGAAGCAGACAAAAGTGTAGGAACTGGGGCTGCTGAGAGAGAACCTGAAAAGTAAATTCCAGAGACAGGCTTTGGGGCAAAGCTAATTATTATTGCTCCTTTTGTAGTAGAAGACTTCCAAGTCTCAATTTGTGGTGTTTAAGGCTCAAATGAGGCGGGGGATGCCCTGAGACAATGGCCCATGGAGTGGTAAGAACAAAGGGATACTCTAAAGCCAGGCTCTCTAGTTAGGGAAGATTGGAAGCCCCTTAAAGGCCAACTCTCAGAGGAAGCCTAGGAACTCAGACAGGTCCCCGTTATACAAGCTCACAGAGCCAAAGATCATAGGTCTGAGGATGTTTACGAGAAGGCAGCAGCAGGTCCTAGGGTCAGTTAACTGAACAAAGCCTGAGGGTAGGTACAGTCCATTTTCATCTTGTCTCCTTTGCTTCCGACAGAGAAACTCTACGGAAATTTAGATCACTGAGATAATGCCTCTGCCAAAATCTTTGCTTGGTTCATAAACATACTTGTATGTTTTTCCTGCAACTAACTGATTATACATCCATGCAGTCAATGAATGACCATTCATGAATCATCAGCACATCGATTCTTTTAAATCTTCCTTAATTACTTTGGCCCAATTGATAAGTATTGGCTTTACTGTATGCACCAGCTCATTACTAGGCAGTTATAAACAAGAATGTCTTAGTCAAGCAGGTGTTTCAGAGAAGTAGAACCGATAGTATGTGTGATGTGCGTAGAGAGAAAGAGAGATTAATTTACTGATTTATTATGAAGAATTGGCTCAAGGTTTACGGAGGCTGAAGTGCCATGACCTACCGTCTGCAAGCTGGAGATCTAAGAGAACTTGTGTAGTTCAGTCCCAGTCCAAAGGCCTAAGAACTAGGGGAACCCATGGTGGAAGTCTCAGTTGGAGGGCAGAAAAAAACTGATGTCCCAGCTCAGCAAGTCAGCAGAAAGGGCAAGTTCTTCCTTCCTCTGTCTTTTTGTTTTATTCAGGCCCTCAGTGGATTGGAAGATACCAACCCATATTGGAAGTACAATCTGATTTACTCAGTCTACTGTTCAAATGCTAATCTCTTCTAGAAACATCCTCATGGACACACCCAGAAATAATGTTTAGTCAAATGCCTGGACACCCCATGATCCAGTCAAGTTGACACATAAAATTAACTATCACAAAGAGTTTTGGTCATTATTCTGAGGGTCTTATTTCTAAGACCTCTTAAGAAAAGTTATAACATTAAAAACTGGAAATGCTCCTAATAAGTCATTTAAATTGTGATAGCATAGGTCAGGGGTCAGCTAACTTTCTATAAAGATTTAGAGTGTAAGGCCTCTATTACAACTACTGAATTGTCTTTGTAGCACAAAAGCAGCCATACACAATACATAAATGAAAGAGTGTGGTTGTGTCTCAATTAACCTTAATTTATGGACACTGGAATTTGAATTTTATATAATTTTCATATATCACAAAAAATTATTTCTCTTTTTGTTTATTCTTCAACCATTTAAAAATGTTTTTAAAAATTCCTTAACTCACTAGCCATTAAAAAATGTCGGAATTTACTAATCCTTGGTCTAGGCTGATAATTCTTAAACTATGGTCTTTGGTACCTTGGAAACTGCAATGTAGCTCCTGATGATATCTGATTCAAAATTGTGAGTTCCTTCTTGGGTTGTATGGGCTGGATAAATGACATGAAATGCCATAGATTTATTGTTATGCACATGTGAGGTTACTTGCTAGTAACCTACTAAATGATATATTAAGCACTCCTTAAATGTAGTTATAAGAAGTAAAACTGGGGAGTGACCTCAGGGGCATAGTGGCATGAGAGGTCCCCCTGATCTCTTCCCTTGAAGTTACAACAAGTTGAACAGCTATAATTCAACAAAGGATTCCCTGCTCAACACACAAACATGTCTGAGAAATCTGAGAATCAAAACATCTGAAGGTGGGCAAATCCAAGTGAACATGGGAGGAGGGAAGGGAAAAGAGCAGAGACCAGTGATGCAGACTGAGCCCAGAATTCACTGTAGGTACCAGGAGAGGGGAGGAATCAGGGTGCAGGGCCTCTCTGAGGCCCTGAGCATTCCTGCCCGAGTGATCTGCACATAGTGCAGCTGAACCCAGTGATAGGGCAGAGACAGAACACAGAAGTGCAGCAGCTGTGGCCTAGCAGCCAGCAATGCCAGGCAGAAAACAAAGCCACGGAGCCTGGTCTCCTCCTTCCACCCTCCCACAGCTAACCCCAGAAGATAACATAGCAGAGAGTGTTGGGATACACAGCAGAATAGCTATAGCCCTGAGAACTGGAGAAACAATTCCTGAGTGGTAGATGTACATGTTGGCTAATCCCAGTGACAGGGGTGGAGATACTGTGGTCTGGTAGTCACTATTATTGACAGAACAAAACCACAAACATACCAGCAGCCTTGACCAGATCCCAGTGAGGGCACCTGGGACACCTCGGGCACTGCCGCACTGTGTCTGTCTGCAGGGGTAGCACAGGGATTTCACAGGCTCAAAACCCTGACAGCCACCACATTCTCCCACAGGGGTGGTGCCCTAAGAATGAGGCAACCTGGTCAAAGAGGAGAGACCCATCTTCTCAGGGAATGCAAGCCATTTTCCACTACCTCCCTCTCCCTCCTTAGAGATACCAGAAGCAAGAACAGTGCAAGAGAAAATAAAACGCTGGTATTCCAGCGCTACCTACTAGAAAAGGAAAGAAAGACCTCTCATCAACCTGTTAAAGAGGTCTTTTAAAAAGGGCAAAAAAGCAGAGTTCATTCCCATAAATGCCTAGGTAGAGAAATAATCCATTAAATACCACGAACAACCAAGGTAACAAGGCAGCTCAAAAAGAAAATTAAAAAATCTCCAGAAAATAAACTTAAAAACATGGAAATACATGATTTAAATGACAGAGAATTCAAGATTGCAGTTCTGAAAAAATCAACATGATGCAAGAAAACTCATATAGGCAGTTTAATGAACTCAGAAATAAAATCAATAAACAAAAGAAATACTCTAATAAAAAGACTGAAACTTTAAAAGAAGAACCAAATAGAAATTTTAGAGCTGAAGAACTCAATAAAAGGGATGAAGAATGAAAATAGCAAGCTTAGGAAATAGAGCTGACAAAATGAAGGAAAGAATTAGTGATATTGAAGAGAGAAATCTGAAAACGATGTAGACGGAAGAAGAGAAAGACTTGAGAGTAAAAGAAAAAATGAAAGAATTCTCCAAGAATTATATGACTCCATAAGAAAGAGAAATATAAGAACAATGGGTATACCAGAAGGAGAAGAGAGAGGGGAAACAGAGAGTCTATTCAAGCAAATAGTCAATGAGAACGTCCCAAACTTATGAAAAGAATTGGATCCTCAAATCGGAGAAGCAACCAGAACACCTAATTACCTCAATCCAAAAAGGCTTTCTCCAAGGCATATTATATTAAAATGGTCAAAAATTAATGATAATGAAAAATTTCTGAAGGCAGCCAGGGAAAAAAATACAGTAACCTATAAAGGGAAGTCCATTAAATTATCATCAGATTTTTCAGCAGAAACTCTACAAGCTAGGAGTAGAATCAAATATTCAAATTATTAAAAGAGAGAAATTACCAGCCAAAAATAAGATATCCAGCAAAGTTATCCTTTAGGTATGAAGGAGAAATAAAGACCTTTCCAAGCATACAGAAGCTGAGGGAATTTTCTACTACAATGCCTGCATTACAGGAAACAATGAAAGGGCTTATTTTACCTGGAACAAAAAGACAAAAGGATACAAAACTATGAGTAAGATGACTAACAGAGAGATAGAAGCTGGAAATTGCAGCCCTTATTCAGAATAGGGTACTATACAATTAAAATGTAACATAAAGGTTAAAGGAAATAAAAATTGAGCTCCCTTGTATGTAGAATCTAAAGAACAAAATAAATAAACAAAATAGAAACATATTCATAGATACAGAGAAAAAAACTGATGGTTGCCAAAGAGGAGCAAGGTTGGGAAACTGGGTGCAAAGATGAAGGGATTAAAAATACAAATTGGTAGTTACAAAACAGTGATGGGGATGTAAAGTAGAGCATAGAGAAAATACCCAATAATGTTGCAACGACTATGTATAGTGCCAAATGAGTACTAGATTAATGGGAGAATCATGAAATTATATAAAGGTCTAAATACTATGTGGTACACCTAAAACTAATATAAAATAATATTGAATGTCAACTGTAACTAAAAAAGAAATATTTTTTTTTAATTAGAGCAGAATTAAGTGAAATAGAGAACAAAAAGACAATAGAAAAAACTAAACACAACAAAGAGCTCATTCTTTGAAAAGATTAATAAATTGGCAAACCCCTGGTTAGACTCACTAATGAAAAAAAAAGAGAAAAGGCACAAATAAACAGACAAACAAACAAAAGTTACTATGGAGACCACAGGGAAAAAAAGGATCATACAAAAATACCATAAGAGATGATATGCCACCAAATTCAACAATCTAGAAAAAATGGACAAGTTCTTAGAAATTGCCTAGACTGCCTAGACTGAATCACAAAGAACCGGAAAATCTAAATAGACTGGTCAACAGCCATCAAAATCCTCCCAAAAGCAAAAATCAAGGGCCAGATGGCTTCACCAGAATATTCCATCAAACATTCAAAGATGATTTAATATCTGTGCTTCTCAAACTCTTCCAAAGAACTGAAGAAGAGGCAATATATCCTAACTCATTTTATGAGGCCAACACTACCCTGATACCAAAACCTGATATGGCTAACACAAAAGAATAAAATTACAGACCAATATTTCTGATGAATACAGATGCAAAAATCCTAAACAGAATACTAGCAAATCAAATACAACAATACATTAAAAAGATTACACATCATGATCAAGTGGGATTCATTCCAGGGTCACAAAGATGGTTCAACATATGCAAATCGATCAATGTGATACACCACATAAACAAAATAAAGGATAAAAATCACATGATAATATCAATAGATGCAAGAAAAAAGCATACAACAAGATACAAAATCCATTTGATTAAAACACTTAATAAAATGGATATAGAAGAAAAGTACCTCAACATAATAAAGGCAATATATGACAAACCCTCAGCTAATACAATACTCAATGGTGAAAAACTGAAAGTTTTCCCTCTGTGATAAGGAACAAGACAGGGATGTCCCCTCTAAATACAGTTATTCAACATAATAATGGAAGTCCTAGCCAGAGCAATCAGACAAAAGAAAGAAATAAAAGACATCAAAATTGGTAATGAAGAAGTCAAATCATCATTTTTTGCAGATAATATGATTGTTTATATAGAAAGCCCTATAGACTCCCCAGCCCCCCCCAAAAAAAAAAAAAATCCCTATCAGAAACAATAAACAAATACAGTAAAGCTGTGTGATACAAAATCCATGTACAAAAATCCATTGTGTTCCTATTTACTAGCAATAAAATTTCAGAAAAAGAAATTTTTAAAAATCACTTTGCAATTGCAACTAAAAGAATGAAATACCTAGGAATAAACTTAACAAAGATGTGAAGGAACTATACACTAAAACCTACAAGACATCATTAAAAGAAATTGAAGAAGACACAAAGAAATGGAATGCTATTCCATGTTCATGGACTGGAAGACTCAACATAGATAAAATGGCTGTATTACCCAAAGCAATATACAGATTTACTGTAATACCCATAAAAATCTCAATGGCACTTTTTCAAGAAATAGAACAAAAAAATAAAAAATCATCAGATGTGTATGGAATCACAAAAGACCGTGAGTAGCAAAACAATCCTGAGAAAAAAGAACAAGGCCAGAGGTACCATACTCACTGACTTTAAATTACACTACAAAGTGACGATAATCAAAACAGCATGGTATTAGCAGAAAAACAGACACACAGATCAGTGAAGCAGAATTGAGAACCCAGAAGTAAACTCACATTTATGGGACAAATAATTTTCAACTAAGGAGCCAAAAACATACACTGGAGAAAAGAAAACCTCTTCAATAAATGTTTCTGGGAAAATTGGAAAGCCACATGCAAAAGATGGAAACTAGGCTGCTACTTGTCACCATACACCAAAATGAACTCAAAATGGATCAAAGATCTAAACATAAGACCTGAAACAATAAAATGCATAGTATAAACTTGTGGTTTTTTCCGATATCTGGGTTCTAAAAGAAATCTTTGGAATTAAGAGAAAAACAAGCTGAAAAGGAAGAAAAGCAGAAAACAAAGAAAATAGAAACAAGTGCAGAAAAGTTGCGTAAGCTCTTAAAAGAGGAGAAAAGGTAAACTATAATATTCAGTATTTTTGACTTAAAGCAACTACTGAGTTGAACCAAAGCTCCATATGGAGGTAAAGTAAGTAAAAATATAAAAGTATTTCAAGTCATCAGGAACTGTTCTTAGCAATTATGTATACCACAGTTTTTTCTGCAAGAGATTAAAGAACATGGAAATCTAAGGCTGAAAATGTAAAAAAAACAAATACCTTAAAATTAAGATATATAATGTTATTTTAATTTTCTGTGTTTTAGGGAGAAAATGTTTTAGAAATAGAGCAGTGGGTCTCCACTGGGGGCGTTTTTATGCCCCAGGGACATTTTCCATTGTCACACTGGTGGAGTGCTACTGGCACCTAGTGGGCAGAGGTCAGGGGTGCTGCTAAACATCCTACGGTGATATTGTAGGACCCCCTCCACTCCCACACTGCCACCTACCCTCCCAGCAAAATTCCAGTAGTGCTGAGGTGGAGAAACTATGCAAGAGAGGTAGCCAGATATAAAACTTCAGTTCTTTCCTTTATGTGTTCAGGTTGTCTTGTTTTTAAGGTAATGTTGGAAATGTCACTGTCTTTCAGAAATGGACTTGCTTACAGTGATACCTGTCATGTACACAAGTATTTTTTCCCAGAAGTAGTGCTTGATGGTAAAATTGGATCTTACAGTAACTAAAATTATAATTGCTTATCTAAGTCACAACTTTTATGAAATCTTTAAAGAAAACAAAATAGAACTAAAATCTTTATGGATAATTAAACACTGATGAGTTAACTTACCTCTTTAGGCTAAAGAAGAAAAGAAGAAAATCAACTTCTTCCTCTTCAAGTGTTTCTTCTGCTGATGAATCAGTTTCTTCTTCATCATCCTCTTCCTCTTCTGGTCACAAAAGGCATAAGAAACATAAGAGAAATCGTTCGGAGTCTTCTCGAAGTTCCAAAAGGCATTCAGCTAAGACATCCTCAGATCAGATAGATCAGAATAGGAAAGATGACTGGTTCCCAGTTCCAGCCAATACATCAGCATCTTTTCTTAACCAAAGACACGAAGTGGAAAAACTACTGGAAAAGCAGGATAGGGTACCGCATCAAAAGAAACAGGTAAAAGAGAAAGATAGATGCCCTCTCTCTTCATCTTCAGTTGAAATTCCGGATGATTTTGGAGGTAGGTCTGAAGAGCCAAGAGACTTTTATAATAGTTATAAAACTCAGGCAAGTAGTAGCAAAACAGAAAAGCCATATAAAGCAGAAAGACATGTTTCCAGTAAAAGAGATTCCTCAGATTCCTTCTCTAGGAATTCAGAGGACAAGATTAAAATGTGTGGTTATAGAAAAGTCGAAAAAGACATGGAGGGAAGAAAAGAGCACTACAGGAGGTGGGAGCCAGGCTGCGGGAGGTATTCCACTTCCCCAGCAAGCTCTGACTATTCTTCGAAGTCAGTAGAAAGATATAAAAAATATACTTATTCTGGATCACGTGATTCCAGTAGACATGAGCAAAGATATCAGTTAAGTAAAAATCAAGGAGCATATGAAAGAGAGAGTAATTATGAGGAGGATGTTAAAACAGAGGTTCCAGAAGATGATGGACTAAATAGCAAAGGCCATTCAGAAAGTGAAGTTAAAAAAAATTTACCTCAAAATTTACTCAATATATTTAATCAGATAGCTGCATTTGAGAAAGAAAAAGGAAATAAGCAAAAAAATTAAAGGGATTCAGCACCATTATACTAAAGGCTCTTAAAAGTTTGGGGCCTTTTAGTCATAACAGTCCAACGCAGAAATCTCTGCTCCTAAAGTTATTTTATCTGTACAGATTGCAGAAAGCAAATGCTTTTTAGCTATTCTCAAAGTTTATTTGTTCAGGTGTAGGTCCCCTTTCACAGCTTGATTTTTACGCTTTTCATATATATACGTGTATATACGTGTATATATATGTGCATATATATATATATATGCACATATATATATATGTTTATGTACAATATTTCTTTGATGATTTAAACTTCACTTAAAGATAATTCTGAAAGTATTGTTTCTTCATTGTGTTATGGTGTATGAGAATTCCTTGGATCTATCTTATCCTTCTGCTTGAAAAATATTAAATTTGTGATCTGAACACTTGGGTCATTTTCCTCAAAAATTATTTCATTCTCTTCTGTTAAAAGTTCTCAGCTTTTGAACGAAATACATTTGAATGTTACTCAAGCACCATTTTATAGTCATCATTTGTTTAAATATTAAGTTTTTTACAAAACTTTTATTTTAAAATGGTAGACAGATTATCTTTCTGATCTAATTGGCCTCTAAAGCCTGATTCAATTAAAAATGGTTTGTGTACCAGCTTAACAAGTACCTTAGGAGTAAAGCCATGAAAAATGACTAGGGGCCCATTTTTCATTTCTATTTATTTATTATTTTTACCTTATCACTAGCAGTATAGTCCTAAGAAAATTTTTAACTTTAATATTGGCAAGAGATAAACTATATTCCAGGCAAGAATAGATCAGTATAGAAAATCCTTTTAGCAGAAACAGCAGTGGCAAGGACAGCACTATAAATCTGGTTTTCTCTAATGGAAAGAAAATTAGGAAACTGTCCTAGTATTGCAAATGTCCAGTTGGGAACACACTGGGCATGTGTTAAATAGTCTAGGGCTGTCCTGGGTTTCTGTTTTTGTTCCTTGACACTTCCTCTTCCCTTGATGCTTCCCCTGATGCCTCCTTTCTCAGGATCTGAATAAATGACCAGGCCAACAGAACCTGCTTTTACTCAAGAGTAAATTCCAGCAACTAGAGCTGAAAAAGGAAGGGGCTTGGATTGTAAGGATCCTTCCCAAATTATTGAAAACAGTATAGTATATTATTTGGGAGACAGAGATAAAGAGTCATAGGTGCTGACTTTATAATGGTCTTTAGATACTCTTTTCAGTTTAAGATTCTAGACACTGTAAATGATAATTGGCATTTAGTACGATCATTCATGGTGACACTGGATGAATGGATTGGGGAACGGGAGTATCCATCTACAGAGGTCTAAGAGAATGATAAAGGAAGACACTTTCAGTCCTTGTTCTGTCTCACCATTCTTGCCAACAGTAAAATATCAAAACTTTAATTACAACTGGGTGTATACTACTTGTGACCATCAGACTTTAGTGAGGGAGCCTTATGATATAGCTAAAATTTGTTTTGCAATGGAGCAGAGAAAGAAACTGGTCCAAAACAAAAGGTAATAGGAGGAATTGGTCAGTCACTCGAGCACTGGTCTTTCCACCAAGAAACCCAGGAGTCCCCAGTTCTTTCTGTGTATTAGTAGCTCTGGTGTCATCTCTACATAATCCTACATAGTGGTGTATTTAAGGAGTGAAAACTCACTTGGCAAAGCCCTTGCTTGACCTTTGGGAATTCCTTGTACAGCTTCAGAATTTTATACCATTTTTGTTTAATAAAATCTCTGAGCATTGCTATCAGCCAGCACTGATTTCCCAAATATCTTTGTGGCTTACTGTTATATTTAGGTACCCAAAAAAGGCAGGATAGTACCTTATACAACAGCCTGCCCGGATTTAGAAAGTCCATCTTCCCCAGCGCTCTTTCCTGGGACATAAATTTAATCAGCGTACACAAGCCAATCTCTAAGGATGTGTTCAGGAAACCTATCACAGCAAACAAATATACTAGGGATATACTTGTCAAGAATCCCTAGTGATACCTTCAGCATTTTTTTCCCTTAAAATCATTATGTCTGTAGTTTATACATACCCAGGCTGTGTCTTGGTTTCCTTAAGTAGATGACTTTCTAACAGGTGGGTGTTACTGTAACTCCCAATTGAGATGATGGGATTACTCCCTTGTCTGACCATTTAGCATTATTATACTGAAGTTGGAACTGTTAACTTTATTTAAGAGTTAATCATAGACTAGTATGCTGGCTGGAGAACCTAACTATTCCATAAATACTGCGTTAGGCTTGGTCGGTGACTCAGTAATAGGCAGAAGTTATTGTGCAGTTCCTATGTGTCAGGCCATGTGCAATTTATATGTATTACCTGATTATTTCAGTAAACTTGCAGGTAACTTACTGTCTGTTACAGATGAGGAAAAAAGCATAGAGAAGTAACTCCCAAGGTCACAGCTACCCTGTCTTCATGGAACAGTATGTAATATTTCAAGTTCCAAGTAATTTACAAAGTAATAGGCAGAAAATAAGAATTTTGGTGAAGTATAAGATTAATAACAATCAGTTTTTAGAGCTGATAAATCTCACATATTAGATGTTTCAGCCAAAAAATTGCTTTCCAGCTTTTTTACCCATTTTATTCATCGGACTTGGCTATGCCTTTTGCTGATTGTTTCTAAATACAGTAATACTTTCAAATAATCAGAAAAACACATTACTACAGTTACTGCCTTTTAGAAGGAACTGCAAATGACAGTTCTAAACAATGACAATTATATTTTTTTCCAGGGTTTGAAAGAGACAATAATCATTTAAGTACTTAGATTCTAATACATTTATTTGAAAACTAGTTTAATAACATTATACTCATATTCCACACTCTTCCAAGAGTTAAAAGTATTGGGCACGTTATGATGAAATATTAACTAGAACAACTAATTCACCTCCATTATAAATTATGGTCCACCTCCATTATAAATGTATGGAATTCCTATTATAAATCAAATCACACCTAACTTCCTTTAAATTGTTAAATCAAGAAAGTTTTGAAAATACATTCTTTATGCTTGGTTGTATCTTGAGAGCAGAATCTTTAACGTGTTTGACTTGTTGAAGATCAGAGTAGACTAATTCCTAAAAATTTTAAGCTGCATTTTTATTGATTTAGTGTTTCTCTTTCCTATCACTTGTTTTTTTGATGAGGGGTGAGGGTAATGCTATATTTTAGTTAAAAATTTTTTAATTATACCAAAAGAAGAAACTAACAGATTTCTCCCCCAAAAGTCTGGGAAATATGTTTCAGTAAAGAAAACCTAATTTCAGGATCTTCTAGGGTAAATGAGGATTGGAATACTGTTGTAAAGTATAGTACAATGAATCTGTAGAAATTTCTTCCTTAAAGATTCTGTGATATCTTTCAGGAAAAAAAAGAATGAGTAGTTTCAAAAGTGTATAGTTTCATAGCTAGTGTGAAATAATGAAGCAAACTATTTTCTGATACAACGAACATCAAAATTGACAGTGGAAAACATTTTCCCTATGCTTATGTAACCTGTAGCCTTGTTAAAATCTGCTATCACTGCTTTCCCTCTATGTGAAGAAGATAGTAGGAAAACGGATAAAATAATTAAACATTTCTTTGGCTTATCTGGACCCAAATTGCTTGACGTTTTTTTAACTATCAGTTTTCACATTTTTCCACTGGATAAAATTTTTGATCATTTCATTTTGTAACACTGTTTCAGTAGTACTGTATATCATTTACAGCATCCAAGAGCATAGAGTGGAATTTACTATTTTAAAACTGAAATTTTTGTTTTTGTGTGTATAACTTGTTCAAAAGAGATAAAATGTTTACTTGCTGGTTTTTTTGCTTTTACCATTACTGGAGCTACTGCTACCACTAGTTGACCTTGAGGAGCTGCCAGTTGATAACGAGTCTGGGAAGGTCATCTCTAACACTTTAATTGAAGTCTGAGAAGGTGAAGTACTTGTGGTACTCCTAGATGACCTAGAAGAAAAAGCAGAATTATTGTAAATTCACTTTAAAATCTATATTTTAATAGAGACCCCATAAAAATTAATGGCAAAAGATAACATAATCCCACAAGTAATTAAAGAGATCACAAAGTACATAATTTTAATAATTAATTATAAAAGTATGACAATAAGAAGTAATTAGTATTTTTAAAAGGAAAAGTGAATGAATATAAGAGTTTCAAATCAGTAAAATGTTCAACAAATGTTTTTGTATGAGAAAAACGTTTTCAACTAATAAATTTAGAGATGGAATCATTAAGCATTAAAGACCCACAAAAGTTAAGCATAAAGGTAACACAAATGAGGGATATGGGAATTCGGGTGCTGGCAAAATAATTAATAGATTTTACATGAGAAGAAACTGACAGACTTGTTGACAGGAAAAAATGATGGGATCATTTGAAAAATCATAACTAGCCATACCATTTTGAAATACTAAGTTTTAAAAATATATGTTTTATGAAAGTACAAGGATGTTCAAGTAGGGTTTCCAGGCAGGAATTCCCACCTGTTCTCAGGAATTTTTTTCACTTTCCTGTTCCCAAATCCCGAGAAAAGTTGGTCAGGAAATCGGGGAAAATCGGCTCCTTGAACCCATTAATACCCACAATGGGAAATCAACATACTACTCACAATGTATCTTATAGACATTTTTCCTATTTATTATTAGGGTTTCCAGGCGGGAATTACCGCCCATTCTTGGGGCCTTTTTTTGCTTTTCTGTTCCTAAATCCCAAAAAAATTTGGTCAGAAAATCGGTTCCTTGAACTCAGGTGGTTGGTAGTATCAGCCATCACTTTGTGAAAACGATTCATCGTGGAGAACAGAAAACAGTTTATATCTTGGGATTCACGAACAGGAAAGCAAAAAAAATTCCTGAGAATGGGCGGGAATTTCTGCCTGGAAACCCTATGTTCAAGTGGTTGCCTACCATGTTTATGTAGAAAGTTTTAACTTAAACCCTGTGTTTTAGGACATCCCTTTTTCTTTGTGAAATCTACATGGACTAATGAAAAATAAGTGGCTACTGAATATAGGAAATTGGAAATTTAAAATTAAGATCATAATAATTTTTATTTTGTCAGCAAAGCACAAGAGTTTTAACATCCCTGATGATAGAATTCTGTATAACACTAAACTACAGGAGTAAAGAATAATTTCCTTTTCAGCAAATTAAAACAGCATAAATAAAATCAGATCCTATTTAAAATGTTATAGTGTGGTTTTAATCATAAAAATCATACTCCACGTCTCTCTGCATGTAAGTTGTTGCCCTTTTACGGTTAAAAAATTCTCCCCCTACTCAGGGTTGACCATGCTGGATGTAACCTCCAAAATTTCACTCTGCTTCATCCTATTGAAATAGCTGGTAGTCACAAAACACTCATGCCATTATGGAAATGGTGACACCAGACAGGTTTGAAAGGAAGGTGCTCTGCTGTCTGCATCTGACACTGATACGGGGTAGGAAGGATGAGGAGAGCTACAGCAGTGTATTGGCAGATCCAACAGGTGTGGCGATGGGGAAGTGGCTGGGTTCACTTAGTGTAGCAGCTGTGATAGTTAAGCACATGATTTTTCTAACCTTCCACTTACCTTGCTGATAATAGTGAAGTCTGTGAAGGAGATTTAGAACTCTGACGACTGCCTTTAATACCAGCTGTAGGTAGTTCTAAACCATTCTGGAAGAATAATCAGTAGCAATCATTAGTACCACTGCATTTTAGAAGAATATTTTTCGATTTCACTTTATGATGAATGCCAAAAATTACTTTCATGAAGTATTTGAGAAATATTTAACTAGAAAGTAGTGTTACTACCTGTTGGAAGCATGTTTGAAGGATGATGCGGATCTCAGCATTTTCTTCTGTGACATCAACTAACATTCCATCAATGATCTTGTGAAACTGTTTCAATTCACGAAGTTTGATGTCTTGTTCTTCCAGTGTTTCATCTTTTGTGTTTTTCAAAAGACGGATTTCCTTGGTGAGTTTTGCACACTGTTGGACAACAGTAGTCAATTATATAACTATTTTCCAGAACTTAATATTTTTTAATGATGAAGGAGGATTTGGTTTTACCATTTGGAACTTCAAAAAATGTAAATAATCAATACCTGTTTAGTTACTCTCTCTAACTTGGGTTTTTGCTCCTCTGTTTCTTTACTTAGTTGAAGCGAATAAGCCTGCTTCTGTAGTAATGTTTCTTTGACGTTATTTGTAAAATGTTCTATAACTTTTGAAGTATTTTCCATGCTCTACAGAAAATAAAATGTTAACATATTAGAATCAAAAATGACTTTTATAACTTGCCATTTGTCAAATATTCATTTAATTTCAATTCATTTATTTTTGTATATTTACATTCTACTGGAAGATAAATATAATGCTTTTATGGATTAAGTTATATATAATTCCACTGGAAAGTATTTTTATGGTATTTGGGGGAAAAATAAACCAATAATTATTAAAAGCATGCAATTTTTCAGAGATTCACAATTCATATCATCTGTTCCTTCAACTTTTATTAGGAAAAAAGAAATCTAAATTTGATGTGAGCCTGCTTGTTTTCTCTTTCGGTGATGTGCTGCTTTAGTAACTTTCTACTAGATTATTTTTATCTTTCAAATTTTTTTTGTTGTTCTAAGGAGCAATCTTTAAGGTGATCTTTAAGGAATTAAATGAAATAAAAGTACATTAAATAAAGGTTAGTGGATAGATCATAGATCATAATTAAGTAGCCATGATTGATCCACTAACGAGTGATGATCAGAAGTCCATCCTGTGCTTCACACTGGGATTTTAACTAATTTAATGCTTTGGTCACTTATTTTTTCTCGTTTAAACATGAGACTTTTACTATCTACGTACTTCTCTAAAAAATTGTCGTCTTTGCACACAGTAAACAAGAAAGATATAATAATGATAGTTAACTTCTACTGAAGGCCTAGTACTAAAGCCTGTAGAATTTACCTTGATATCTTCCTGTAGCTCTCTGATTTGTCTTTGTTTGTATCTGTATTTTTCATCAATAGCTCTTTTTTGTTCTTCTAGTTGGATTTTTAGTACATACTCATCACCTACAATTTAGAGAATTTTTAGTTAAAATTTTTAACATACTGTGTAGAAAGCAATCTTAAAGTCTTACATATATTTAAAGTTGTAATTTTTCTTACGAAAGGTTAAAATCCGTATGTCTACTTACTGAAAAACAGTATGGGCATATGTAGTAGCTATGTCAACAGAAAACCATTAATAGTGCTGGTTTCTGCAGATTTGAAATTAATCCCCTAGAGAAGTGATATGCCATATCACTAGAACTAATAATGGAAATAACGCCTTAGCACTTATTTTAAGGGGAAGGAGGAGTAGTGTTTCTTAATCAAACATGGTACGTTTTTTGTTTTCCATGTCTCACAGTGTCCCCTTTTAAAAAATAAATGACTACAGCTTTCATTGCATGTATTCATAAAAAAATGTTAACTCCTACATACTAGACGGAGTCACTATTTTAAAAGATTGTTTATAATTGTTGTTGCAGCTGTTCAGCACTTGCAAGGTGTTTTCTAGAGCGTAGATTTCTTTTTCAGCTTTGTTGATCTTAGCATCCAAACAGTCACCTTCCCTTTGAAGTTCTTCTTTTTCTTGAGCAGCCTATAAATTACAGAATAGAACTGATTAAATAAAAGTAATGGTATTAGTTGCACAACAGTATGAATATACTTAATACTACTGAACTGTACACTTAAAAATTGTTAAAATGGCAAATGTTATATATATTTTACCACATTTCTTTTTTTTCTTTTTTTAATTAGAGAAAGATAATAGTGGAAATGTGGCTAGAAAAAATGAAGTCTATAAATTGCTGCAAACCAAAAATTCCTGAGTGGACATACTCAGTGACTTCCGTCTTACCTGTCATTGAGCTATGCTGTCTAGAATTGTACCCAAAAGTTCCAAAGAACTTCTCCAATTAAGGATTAACAGGGATCATCATAAAGTGAAATGCATATGTATTTAAAAGTGCCCCAAACCCATTTTTAGTCAAACACCTAATAATTTCATTTGTTAATGTATTCTTTCCCTAGGTGTGTGTATTTAAACCAGAATGTGGTCATTGGAAGTTTTCTTGGTGATGTTTCAATTCTTAATATTTTCACTGTTTTATTATGCTTCAAAATATGTTACACATATCTTTGTAGCAAACAGTACATAATAAAACTAAAGCTTCGCAAAAAAGTAAAGTTTTTAGATAAATTATACCTAATTCCTTTGAGTCTAGAATTAGCAGTGATTTCATTTAAAATATGGTATAGTGAGAGAGCTAGAATAAATCAAACCACTAGATTTTAGTTGCAGATTTCCTACTAGTGAGTTGAGTAACATTAAATCACTTCCCTTTTCTGAGTTCAGTTTCTTTATTTGTCAAATGAAGGGGTTGAATTTGCTCATTTATACAAATTTCTGATCTAATTCCACATAAACACCTCAAACTTCTAAAACTTTGATCCCATTTGCTTCTAAATCAGACCTTAAATAATATATACTTTTTATCCTGGATTAGAAAAAGCTGGTATTTGGAAGAAATTTTTATGTATACATTTATATCAATATTTTAAAACATTTTCTAGTAATTTCACTGGAAAGTTTCATTAAATTATCAAAATTGAACTGTTTTCCTTACAAAGTCTAAGAGGAACCTGGAAACAAGATTTGAAAGATGCCAGTTCTTCATTGGTTACTGATCATATTTTTCAGTCTGGCTCTTAACAGTCAAATAGTAGACTATATAAATGTCTAACCGCTATGCTGTACACCTGAAACTAATATAATATTGAGTGTCAACTGTAAAATAAAATAATTTTTTGAAAGACGTCAAATATTAAAAAGTACTAGGGTGGATAAAAGGAAAAACCAAACCATGTGTGTCCATAGACAAGACCAAAAACAAGTTATGGATTGAATGATTTCCCCCAAAAAAGATGTTAAAGTCCTAACCCCCAGTACCTCAGAATGTGACCTGTTTTAGAAATAGGGTCTTTGCAAATGTAGTCAAGTTACCATGAGGTCATTAGGGTGTGCTCTAATATCGTCTGATGTGTCCTTATAACAAATGGGAAATTTGGACACACACAGACATTCACAGGGGGAAGACTGAAGAGACACAGGAGGGCACCATGTGAAAATTAAGGCAGAGACCATGGTAATGCTTCCATAAACCAAGGAACACCAAAGACTACCAGCAAGCCACCAGAAGCTAGAAGTGTAGAACAGATTCTCCCTCAGCCCTCGGAACCAACCCTGCCAACACGTGCATCTCTGACTTTAGCCTCTGGAACTGTCACACAATAAACTTCTGTAAGTTAAACTGCCTAGCTTGTAAGTACATTGTTACAGCAGCTCTATCAAATACAAGGAGCCAGCAAACTATTTAAAGAGCAAGATAGTACATATTTTAGGCTTTATGGGCCATTCCATCTCTGTCAAAACTACTCATACTTAATACCACTGCTATTGTAGCATGAAAGCAGCCATAGACTACGTAAATGAATGAGGTGATGTATTGTGTGTTCCCGTGCTTATTGATAACTAGCGCTGGGCAGCATTTGGCCCAGGGTCTGTAGTTTGCATACCCCTGAAAAAAACACAGGAAACAGAACAGTAGTTGGCACTGTAACCAAATTCCTCTTCTCCAATGCTATAAACATGTGCCCATCAGGAAAGGTCACCTTGAAGGGAATGTAAAGAATATATAAGGAGGGGAAAGAATCTTGAACTGACTAAATTTACATCCTAAATCTACCTACCACATTCAAAAACAAAAGTGACTGTTAACTTCTAGTTGGCAAGTTTACATCTTTTCCAGCAGTGCAACTGCTAAAGTATTTTCAAAAAGTTAAAAATTGTTCTCAAATATAAAATGAACATGTGTCAAAGATTTTACTCAACTCATTAATGAAGGAATTAGTAAAATGTTTAGACAAGTTCAAAAGGAGAATTGGAATTAGTTTAATATACAGTCAAATGCTGAAATAAATTTGCTTACAGATAGGAAACTTGAATATCTTTTAGGAAATATAATGCTTGGGTTGTCTTTCCTACAGAGTATAAGTCAGCTGTATTTCTACTAGCCAAAATTCATTTGCATTGTTATGGACAAGAATCATATGCTTTTTACAATCAAGTTTTCTGTAAGTTAACAATGTATCCTTACAGAGTTATAAAATAGACTAGTCAGTAGAAAATCAGCCAAAGCTGTACACTACTACCAAATCAGGTAACCCCTGGAGGGCCCACCAGAAAATGCTGTGTGGTGTCACCATGCAGTGGCATCATTGCACACCCACTGATTGCTTTTGCCCATTTTTAGGCACTGGATAGTTGTTCACAACATAAGACACAATGAGTTTAGTTTTAAAGAAATAAAGTGTCATTTTTGCACATCTGGCACGTGAAGTGTTATGAGTAAAATGTTTATGCCACACAACAAAACATGGGAATATTAACTGGTAAGCTGTAGACCCTGGAGAAGGTGAAAAATGAACTATGGCATCAGGAAATTGAGAAAATAAGATAGCCTTGATTCATTTAACACATATTGGCATTTATTCAGCACCCTCACTGTGAATAGAAGGAATACTCTTACTTTTCCTCATAAAATTTGCCGTTTTCCTGAGAAGTGGATGATGATGATACTATTTTATTATAAGAGCAATGACGATAGCTAACATTTATAGAGGGCTCATTTTGTTCCAGGCACTGTCTTAGGGCTTTACATACATTTTCTCACTTCTCACAACAAAAGTAATAGTATTATCCTCGCTTTGCAAGTGAGGAAACTAAGGCCCCAAGCGGTTACCTAACATTCGAGGTCACTTACCTAGTCAGTGATAGAACCAAGATATGGTCAAAGGGATGCTAACACCAGTGCTTTTAGGTAAATCATCACAGCCCTTGTTGCTACAGAAACTTAACTACAATTGCAACATCTACCTTCTTCCAGCACTTAACAGACTAGAATCCACCTCTCACCCCTTGGAAACCTTCAAAACCTGAGAGGAGGAAAGTCCCATTAATATTGCGCAGAAGAAGCCTGAGGCGTTATTAAAAAGGTTTTGAGAGCCAAAACTCGTTTCTCATATAGATTGGGTAGACTTTTCCTGAGACAAAGTGGTAGGCATATCACACTAGTGTATGTGTGAGGGGCAACCTCAAAGGACTACAGCAGAAAACTTGGAAGATTAAGGAGAAGTCTAGGGGAGGGAGCATCCACGGGGCCATTCTCTAACGGTGTGACTTGGGAGATCTCCTTCCCACTCCTATCCGTGTATGATACAGGAAAAATGAGTTAAAGTTACAATTTCCATTCCTTCTTTTGGTTCTTTGAGGAACTTCCTAGACCTCTCTGTAAAAGAAATCACACCTGTTCAGGGTATTTTCTACATGGGGAAGTGGAATATAGTAGTGCTCAGGAAGGGAATTACATCCAGTTCCTGAGCGTTTCTGGATTTTCCATTGTAAAGATAACCATGATGGCAGACAACTCTGAAACATCAGAAAGAACAGAGCAGATTCACCTGATCAGTTTGTCTCCCATCTAATACGAAGGCAAAGGGACAGCTGTCTTCCTCTGGATAGCTGCCCTACAGGGACTACCGTGGTAAGTTGGACTGTAAGGTTTCAGAAGCAGTATAGCAGCTGGTGATAAGGTCGAGGGGGCTGGCCATATGCGTGAGTGGCTGTGGTGAAGTAAAGCTTTGAGCCTGAGGTGTTGTACAGGTTGTCACAGGCATACTAAAGGCATCCAGAGTGACAGTAGGTCTTAGGGTAAAAGAGATTATAAATCTTGAATACATGAGGGAAAATGACATGACACAAAGATGGCAAAAAAAAGAAAATGTCAAAGAGTAGTCCAGACCTCTCTTTGTCCTCAGGACTGGAGGTGTGTAAAACTAACAGAGCTTCAGAACCTCCATTAGCAACTCATGTTTTATGGCCCTAATTAAGTGCAATAGTTACCTAGAGTGCTGTGAAATTTCAAGTTTCACAGCAAAAAAAAAAAAAAATTTGCTATTTGGCCATTTTGGCTGTTAAAGAGCTAACAAAGAAAGGATATTTCATCCTATAACAACTGTATATCGATTAAGATTACCTTTATTACATAATAGGTCTGTGTTTTCTCCTCTTCTCCTTCAGGAGGCATCATAACAACAGTAAGAATTTCATATCTGTTCTTCAGCTTATCGATTTTACTTAGCCGCTCATGAAGCTCAGCACTAATAAGGAAAGAAAAAGAAAAACACTGAAAAACAAATAGTTTTTAAAAGAACTATAGTGTACTTATAGAAGACATTTGTATATTTGTTACTACTGAACTCAAACAGATTAAATATGTTCTTACTTTTCAATTTTATAATTCACTGTGAAGGTTCTCAAATTTCACCCTATTTGATAGGTGACTAGTTAGCCTGCCACAGAAGACACAAGATTCCTGAGTTATAGAAAAAGCACTTTATCACTTATGGCATGAGCTTCCTGTTTGCACTGGGGTCCCCTTGCTCCTGAAGTACGATGTGGGTGAGGAGGGCTCAAATGAATGCTGCACACAGTAGGTTTACATCACAGATGAAGAACCTCAAGCTTAATCTAAATATTTTATAATAGGAAATAAGCAAACATGCCTAACCTTTGCTCCAGAGGGAGATACCACCTCTAGCTTTCTGAGGCTGTTCACTATCCAAACATCTTTTAAAAGATAGTCTAATGTTAGTCAAAACCACAATGAGATATCCCCTCAATCTATTACGATGGCTACTATAAAAAAAACCAAAAAAAGTATTGGCAAGGATGTGGAGAAATTGGAACACCTATGCAATGCTGGTGGGACTGCAAAATGGTGCAATTGCTACAGAAAACAATATGGCTTTCTCAAAAAATTAAAAATAGAACTAGGATATGAGCCAGCAATTGCACTTCTGGGTATAAAGTCAAAAGAATTGAAAGCAGATTCTCAAAGAGATATCTGAATACCAATGTTCATAGCAGCATTATTTACAACAGGTGGAAGCAATCCAAAGTCTATGGACAGATGAATGGATAAACAAAATGTTATATATACACAAATGGAACATTATTCGTCCTTAAAAAGGAAATTCTGTCACATGCTACATGAATGAACCTTAATTCTGTCACATGTTAAATAAAATAAATAAAATATGGCCTGCAAAACGCATAATATTTAGTATCTGGCCTTATAGAAAATTGTGTGGGATATAGCCCTGAAAGCTGAAAATTAATTACTAAGCAAGGTTGCTGAATACTTAATATACAGAAATCAACTATTTCTATATACCAGCAACAAACTAGGAATTAAACGTTTTAAAAGGAACTAACATTGAAAGTAACATTTAAAAAAATAACATGTAGCCAGGAATAAATCTTATAAAAGATATGCAAAATCTCTAGGGGAAAATTGCTTCAATAAATGCAGTTATTAGATATCCATAAGGGAAAACATGTTAATGAATCCTTACACAAACCATACAAAAATCAATTCCAAGGGAATCGACAATCTTAATGTAAAAGGGAGAATCTAAAGAATGATGAGTAAGCCAAAGGAAAGAGAGAGGAAAACATAGATTTATGGCTAAAATATGTCCCATATATTATATTAAAAGGCTTTTCAAACGAACAAGAAAGAGATGGGCATCTAGGATGATAGAAGGAGCAGTCAGTTCTTCTGACATCACCTTTATGTTTTCAAAATTCTTTAGCAGCATTTTAAAACTAATTGTTACCTTATGTTTTGCCGTTCTTGATCAACATATCTTATTTGTGATGCAAGCATTGTTTTGTGAACCTTAATTTCTTCAGTTCGTTCTTCCATAGCTGTGTGTAACTGCTGTTTTCTTTTTTCCAGAGAAAGAACTTCTTCTGCTTTGCTGTGAAGCATGTCTCGAGTACGTTTAACTTCAAGTTTTAAAAGATTGTCTTCTATCATCAAATCCTATCAACATAACAAAATTATCTACTGTTGAAGTAATTATTTTTATACCAAAACCAAAATATTTTTCTTTCTTATTGCTACAAAAGTCAAACTTGAAAATATGATGTTTTCTATTTTGACCATTGACCAAGATATTATCTAGGGTTAAATTTAGGTATCTCCGAATCATGACTGGTTTTTCTTTTCTTTTTTTAAGAAAACAGTTTATGGCTATTCCAAATCTTTTCAATTCAATTTTAAATTTAAAATTTTACTATAAAAAAGTTATTCCTAAAATTGAAAGTTAGAATAGCCAGAAAATATATAAAGTCCTATGGATGAGCATTTTTGTATTCTAATCTAAATCTCACAAAATAATGTGTAAATAAATTTTTATTTTAAAACAATTCAGTCATGAGTAGAGTACTGTACAAGAGTACACAAATAGATCAATTTTCAAAATAGAAAGCCCAGAAACAAACACTTCAAAACATAAGATTTTGAAACAAGATTTCAAAATACAGCTTTTCAGTTGGAGAAAAGATTAGATCCCTACATCTCCTTTGTACCAAAACAAATTCCAGATGAATAAAAGAATGTAAGAGATAACACTACTATAATCCAGCTACTGGAAATAGTAAACATTTATTTGATTTTTAGTGTGACAAAGACATTTCTAAGCATGAAAATTATACAGGGAAAAATACTTAAATATATGATGTTAAAAAAAGTTTTTATGTCAAAAACTGAATAAACATGTAAAGACAAATGGGAAAAATATTAGCAATATTTATGACAGAGTCAATATTTTTACATATGAAGATCTTTTGCAAAGCAATTAAAAAACTGGAAATATGAGCCAAGAAAATAAAGTAGGAATCCAAAAAGAAAAATTAGAGGATATATTATAAATGTTTTAAACATTTTTATTTAAACATAAATATTTTAAATTTTATGGTTAAACATAAAACATTTCAAGTGTCACCAATTTAAAAGATGCAGGCTAAAAACAATGAAGTACCATGTTTACCCATCAAATTGACAACAATTTTATAACCTATATACAGTTTTGATGGTGGTGAGTAAAACAGAATGCTTCCACACTGCTGCTGGGAGTATTAACTGAACCCTCTAGATAGTAATTTTGCTTAAAAATAGTTGCAAGACACCAAAAATATTCATTCTTTTTGAATCTTCATTACACAGTTAGAAATTTATCCTAAGGAACTATCTTGTTGTACATTGTACAACAATTGTACAACGATATATCTGCAAAGAACATAATACTATTTAGAATAGCCCAACATTGGGAAAAAAAACAAAAACCAAAAAATAGGATATGGTAACTTCATGCAATGGACGTAGGAAGACTTTTAAAATATTTTTTAAAGAATATTTAATGTTTTTGCAACATGTACAATATATTTTAAAAATTTAAATACAGTATATACAGCTAATTTTCTTCAAAAGACTAGGAGGAAATATTAGGTTGGTGCAAAAGTAATTGTGGTTTAAAAGGTTAAAAGTAACTGCAAAAACCACAATTACTTTTCCACCAACCTAATAATATACTTTAACACTGTTCATCTTATGTACAGTGATTATAATGACTTATTGTCTTCTTTATAATTTGCTATATTTAAATTTTCTATAACTAGCATGAAAACGTGAGTTTTAATATTATATACACATATGATTTTATGTACCTGTTTAAAAGCTTTAACTTTATTAAGTTCTTTCTCTGCTCTGTCAGTGAAAAGGTTTAGTTCATTTATTTTGGTCATGAGGGACTGTTTTTCATCACAGTTTTTCCTGTTTGACTTCTTGATAAAGTAAAGATCATTCTGTAAAAAGGAAAAAAAGGTACATAAATATACTGTTAAATAACAATATTAAATACATACTATTAAACATATCTTACATTAAATTATGCACTCCATGAAATATTTATAATATTCAGATTTTTAAAAATCTTACTCTTCATTCTCTGACATCTCTAGTACAATATATGTGGGTATTCACATTAAACATTTTTCATTTTTCTCATCTATTGATGTTTTGGGTCTAGTTTCAGTATGTATGGTTACAATCCAACCTGAATTATTAAGTGATCACCATTTAGGGGAAGAAATGGAAGGAGGGAGCCCTAGCTTTGATTCAATACATAGTTTACCTTCTGGAGTTCATTATTTGATTCAACCCAAGTCCCAGAAGGTGAAAACATTAACAGTGTGAGAAAGCATAGGGGCTTGGCTAACAGTACAAGCTCTGGAAATAAATGGTTGTAATTACATATTAGTCATCTGACCCTGGTAGGCAACCAACTCTTCCTGAGTTTCCTCATTTCTAAAAGGGAGATAATAACAATACCTACCTCCCTGGATTGCTGTGAGGATTAAAGATGTTACTGGCAAAGAGTATGTACGACAGTGTTTAATACATAGATGTGTCTGTTATTATGGTTGTTGTTATTCTTATTATTACATATATAATCAATTATCACTAGAGAGAAAAATGCTAGATAAGATCTAACTCCATCGGATGCATTAACGGGTTGTGCATACACAGATACCAGTTTTCCAGCTTTATACCAGTTTGTATCCCTCCTTGCACCCTGAACCCAGAACAAGGTCTGTGCTCTTAGTCCCCTCGGGGTATGTACCTAAAGCAAAAACATTCTAGTTCCAAGATCTATCTGTCTTCCTCTCTCCATGTCCTTTTCTCTCTCTCCTTCTCTCTACACACCTCCCTCCTTCTTCTGCCTTTCTCATTGCCTGTATTTCTCTGAAGTATCAGGACCTAAGATTGCAGCAAGATAATAAGAAGAGATTTTTTTTTTTTTGCATAAAGCTGTGATTTCATAAAATTAACTTTTAGAATGAAAAGATAAAATTTAAGGCTATTTTTAATCAGGAGAAATTAGTTTCTATTATGCAAAATCAGAGATGGGAGAGGGAACGCAGAATGACTTTACAAACTGATGCTACTATTGAGAGAGAATAAACCTTCATAAGGAGGTTATTTAATTTTAATATCTTTAAAAATTCACTTGCATTTCTATAAATGTATTTATCTCTCTGTTAAAACCAGAGTCAGGATAGGCATAAGTACTAGCCAACTGCATAACGGGCAGAGCCCCAGAGTAGTTTCAAAAAGGAACACTAGAATCATCCTTCTACAGCAAAACAGACAATTCAGGCCACAGTCAAGAAACATGTTCAGATACACAGGTCACCTTCCTATTTTTCTGTAGCATTAACATTCTCATATTATATATAATTAAAACAATACCATTTATTACTGAGTTTCCCCAAATATAAGACCTAGCCGGACTATATTATATTATGTTAGATAAGACCCAGTCTTATATTATAGTAAAATAAGACCGGTCTTACATTAATTTTTGCTCCAAAAGACGCGTTAGAGCTGATGGTCCAGGTAAGTCTTATTTTGGGGGAAACACGGTAAGTACCTACTAAAAGCACTGTGTTAAGATATGCGTTGTTTCTAATTCTTCCAAATGCCCTAAATTAATATTAATTTTTTTTCCATTTCATAGATGAGTAAACTAGAGTTCAAAAAAGTTAAAATAGCAATAGTGGTATAACCTTGACGTTCAAAACCAGTTCTTTCTGATTCCAAAACATGTACTGTCTTCCATTTCATCAGGCTACGAACTACTCCAAACCAAAATTTTATCGTAAAATACACACACACACACACACACACACACAAGATGCCAAAAAAAAATGTATACACATTTTAAGAAAGCAAAAAACTGTATTAAAATTGTAATAATATATATCCATAACAAAGGATGAATATAAGTCACATTTGACTTCTGCAAATACAAGAGGTGCTCAAAGTGGTTATCATAGCGTAATTTTAACGCAGTTTTTTCCTTTCTTAAAATGTGTATACTTTTTTTGGCACCTTCTGTATATATTAATTTTAAAAAGTTAATCGCTCCCTTTCTCCTTTGTAGCCTTAGAGGAATTCAGAGCAATTCTTCTTACAACCACTGGAGGACACTCAGCACTCGGCCTTTCCAGCTCTCCTTCACTCTCACACTCCAATTAAAGCTTAACACAGATTTTATATTACACAGTTTCCCCTAACATAGATTTCATATTATCATAAATATATTAAAATACCTAATGCTTAAGAACATTTTCATCTTAACAAAACTGAGTTATTTGAAATATTACAACTAAGTAAATAATTGAATAACAACAATAGATGACCCATAAAAGAGTACCTTCTTTTAGAGGTTAGTTCATACATGAAGGGCAATCAAGTTATTATGGCACATACAAAAGATAAAACTGGAATTTATCAATGTTTTAAATCATGTACTATTTAAGAGTATTTTGCAGTCACATGGATGAGGGATCAAATCCTAGCTTTCCATGTACTAGCTGTACAATTGTGGACAAGTTACTTAATCTGTAAAACAAGTAATATCTTCCTCACAAGACCTTTATAAGGATTAATTGAAATAAATTACTAGAGGCAGGTAATGTATTTAGCATACAGTAAATACATAATGGTAATGTTACATTTTCATAGTATAGAAACATGAGCATCAGTTCATACATTTATTTGTTATATATGTTGGTAGCTGGGCCATCTGCCTAAAATCAAGTCTTAGGAACATGTTGACTTAAAACAGAATGACCAATGACTAGAATATCTGAAGCATAAAATATATTTTGGATAAGTTACATTAAGCTTCTTGATCTCTGTTTCCAAAATGACAAGTGTAGATTTTTTCTCTTCCAATGTCTTTTTAAGTTCAACAACTTTTGCTTCAAGAGCTTGTCTTTCTTCTGAATTAATTTCTCCCTTTAACCGTGACATTCGGCGTTCCATTTGTTGAATGCAAAAATCCTGTTACAGTTTTTAAAAATAAGTTAGTAAGGAGAAACAAACAGTTAAAATCATTTCTATAAATTTAAAGACACAGTGACAACATTCTTATGAGTTGGGCTGGGTGTCATCATCTACTGGAGTCACTTTAACCCTTCAGTAATTGATAGGATAAAATCTTTTTTACCCTAAGGGGAGAAACAGCAACCTATCCTTCAACAACCAGGGAACATGATAGTGATACAGAAGTAAACTTCTGAAAATATAACAAAGTCATATAGGGAGATATTTATCATAGTACCATGACGGAACCTGAGTAAATCCACTGGATCTACACAGACATGAATTTTCAAGAGTACATTTTCTAAGGGACGCCAAAATTTGATACAGTCATAAACTGTTAGCCATGAAAGGCTCAAAACTTCTAATGAATTATTTTTTAAAATGATACTCCAGCATTTGTAATTTTGAGAAACTAAGAATATATTAGATGGGGAAATTAAGATGTAGAGAGGGAGGACATTAAGAAATTAACATGACGACAGAATATGTAAGTAGAACAAATAAGGAAAAACTGAAAAAATACTTTTAACTGATTGGTCTATGGGTTGGGGTGGGAAAGCCTATGTCTGCATAACTAAGAATTAACATGGTTTTTCTAGATTGCAGATATCCAACTCCTTGTTTTGTTTTACTCCAGGTCCAATTGCCCAGGTTCCTTTAAAGTATGGTTCTCTCTCACTAGAGTTGTCTATCCATTTACCTGTTTACTTCATATCAGGAAAAAATAGTGACCCAACATGGTATCCTATCTTCAGTATCTGTGCTTTGTTTTCTTAGAACACTTTGGTATCTTGACCATCACAACTATAATAAATCAATGTGGCAGATATTCATAAGAGTAATATTTACCTGATTGTACATAATTTCTTGCTGTTTCAAGGTTTCAAAATCCAGTTTGTGTAATTGATGGTTGAGGTGCTTTAGAGAGGAACGAGTTCCTTCAATTTCTGATATAATAGCTTTTTCTTTCATTGTCTCAGTCTGTAATTCCTGAACTTTCTTAAATAGCACATCTTTCACTATGTTCAATTGAACTTCCACTTCCTGATGATGATGATAATAATAATAGTGATTAATGAAATTATAATATCTTAAGATGTATTATTATTATATGAATGTTATAATTTAGGGACTCATAAATGACCACGCTAACATTTTAGCCCTTGAGAATATAAAGCCCTTCCCACAATTTCAACAAATCCCCAGCATTTCTTGTAGTCTATTCTAGTAAACTAGAATAGTAGTTTTCTATTCCTGTATCATATGTCTCAATATGTCATCTTCTATCCTTCCCACCCTGGCTGTAGAACTTGACCATTCTACTAGTTTCCTTATAAAATAAAATATACAGCTTCTAAGTTCATAAAGTTTACTAAAGTCTTGAGGATGTTACAGGAAAGAAATCACATCACACATTCCCACATCTTCTTTGGGGCATTAATCAGTGCCCCAAATATTTAACCACCAGCTTTCCAGTGGACAAGAGGTTAGGGAGAAGTGGCTGACTTCCATGGTGTAAATACTCCCACTATGGTCAATTACAAGCTACTAACATGATTGCACTAAATGCAGAGTTGGGAAGAGATACACAGTAGTAGACCATTATGCAGTATTTCCAATATACAGATATAATAGATGGAAGCGATCTTAAGTAACCTTAAAAGCACAGATAACAGTAAAATCATTTGGAAGTGATGAGTATTTGTTACATTTGTTTTTAATATTATTTATTTAATTGTAAGTCTATTAATTTAATTTTAATAGTAGCTATGTTTAGCAGCCAACTTTCAAAATTCTGGGAAATTTAACTGACAGCTCCTGTGAGCTGGTAGGGCTGGCCCCATCACACTAATGGCACTATCCCTTACTCACACTTTGTTTCCAGTTGGCCTCCCTATATATGCAGCCCCCTAGGAAATAAAAAACAATCCCCCACTCCCACTGCTCCTTTCTCAGGAGGCAGATCTGTCTTGACCTCAAAGCTTCACGCCCAATGTATTCTAGGCTTCAAACAGATCTACCATGCCAAGAGCTATTGAAAGTCATCATTTTAAAATGTTGAAATAATTTCCCTCTGTGTCCTTATATCCAGATGAGCATATTTCCCTTTGGCAACCAATGAACTTCAATATAAAACCAAAGATGTCTGTAATTTAAATTTTCTGTAATTTAAATTTAAATTTTCACAAATCAAGAAATATAATCTGATATAAACATATAAAATGCATTATTTTTCATATAATAGACAATTTTCATTGGGTTTAATACATTCTCAAAGATTGCCTAGCAGAGTTCTAAAGTCAGTGTTTGGCGTTAAATAACATAGTATACCTCCAAAACATACAGGGATATTTCCAAACAAACAAACAAAATCGAACCGCTACAAAAACCAAGATTACGAACACAACCCTGCTCAAGCACAATCACCACACATGCTACAATCTTATTTTTTTTCTAACTCAGCTAATTTCTTCAAAAATGTCACGAGTTTTTCATTCTGTCACCAAAAGTTCTATTTCACATGAATTTCACAGTTTTTACAGATTTCTGATAACGTCAAATACTATCCCGTCTCATGTGCTACGGAATCATGCTCTTAAGGGAAAAAAGTAACTTTCAAAGAAAATAATGTTGTACGATTTGGACTTAAATGCCACTCAAGTCAAGATTACTGCATAACTTCATTACTCAAGAATTTTAAACATACAACAGCACACCAGGGAAGCAAATATAAATGAAACATACTTCATAGAAGCCTCAGCAAATGAGGGGTTTTTGCCACCATCTTCAGTTGCCCTTGTTCTTCCCCCCTCAAAAAGTTAAAAGCAAGAAGTAGTGCCTACAGTGTCAGGTCACACAAGTCACTTTGAAGTTTTCAAATAGGAAATGGTGAACCAGCCTTTTCCAGTTCCTCAAAAATTGGCTTTAATGCTACCCACATACCAAACAGATTAAGAAAGAAGTGTGGATGCCAGTAGAGTTAGTAAAATAATACCATTCAAGTGCCTGTCGTTTACCAATAGATGATGCCAGACTATAAGAGATTAAAGAAATAGCAGTAGTATGAAGAAATACAGGTAATGAATGTAGACCACTGGGGGGAATTGGATCACAAACAAACAAAAAGGATGATAATCATGTGGAAATCAGTTGTAAAACAAGGGCACTTTTCAAGGTACCTTTGTAATATAAGAACATATATATTGATGACAAGCTAGTACATGGACACAGTAGGAATTGGTAAGGCATGGGATCTAAGGTAGAAGATTTCCCCTTTAAAAGGAGACATCAAAGTTAAATGAGTTCAATGCTAGAAGTGGAGCAAATGCAGAATAAGAGCTTAAGAAGACAGCAGGTCACAAACATCCTCAGAGGCAATAAAAAAAAGGCCCAACAACTCTAATTACAAATGTGATCATACTGGAAAGCAGAGCCTCTTAAAAGACCGTCTGCTCCTCCAATCTCAAAAGTTTAATTAATGCATTATTGCTAAATTTGTTGCGATTTTTTTTTTAATTGAAACTAATCTTTACCTTTACACCCCTTTCCTCCTCCCGTAGCATATCTTCCAAATTGGTAGCTTTCTCTTCAACAGACATGGTTTTCTCAGTAACCTGCTTTAATTTTGTTCTTGCAATCTGATTATGATTTTTAATTTTGTCTAACCTAGAGAGAGTTTATGAGGAAACAACAGAAAACATGTCTAAAAATTATTTAATGCAACAAACAAGGAATAATTTATCCTAAGATTTCTTTATATGTCTTGAAGGTTTTTTCGTCATAAACCTTTTTCTTACCAATATACACAAGGTCTGACAATTAAGTTTGTGAACTTGTTGCAACGATGTTGCTAACCTTTTTTTGATATCAGAGGAATGATTCATTATGAATTTGTACCAACTGGACAGTTAACCAAGTTTACTATTTGGAAATGCATGAAAAAGTTAAACGACCTGAACTTTTCGCCAACAATTCATGGCTCTTGCATCACGACAATGCAACAGCTCACAAGGCACCTTCTGTGAAGGAGTTTTTAGCCAGTAAACAAATAACTATATTGGAACACCCTGCCTACTCACCTGATCTGGCCCCCAATGACTTCTTTCTTTACCTGAAGATAAAGGAAATATTGAAAGGAAGACATTTTGATGACATTCAGGACATCAGGGTAATACAATGGATGACAGCTCTGATGGCCATTCCAGGAAAAGAGTTCCAACATTTCTTTGAAGGGTGGACTAGGCACTGGTGTGGGTGCATAGGCTCCCAAGGGGAGTACTTTGAAGATGACCATAGTGATATTCAGCAATGAGGGATGTAGCACTTTTTCTGGGATGAGTTCGCAAACTTAATTGTCAGGCCTCATATTTACTAAGCCATAAAAATATTGCTCCTGAGCCTTTGTGATGAAAATCCCAGGAAAGTTTCTTTTAATTTAATAATATAGTAGCTATATTTTATAGTTATTTATCAAAAAAATTAATTTTTCTATAAGTAGTAAAAAATTATAAAAATATTTAAGTATCTTTTTTCTTACCTTGTTGTTTCTGCATGAATATCCTTCTTTATTTTGGAAATATTTTTCCTCAGAGCTTCTAAATCACTGGAACTTCTATTCACGGTGGCTTTTAAAGAGTCCAACTATTTATTAAGTAACAAACAGAAATTATATATTTACTGTATATTTTATAAATTAATTTCATTTCTAAGAAGTTTTATTCTGAACACTTTAATCTCTAACCTACATCACACCCATAAACACAGTAACCATGTTGCTGTAATACATATTAACAGTTTTCTTTTTCAATGGGCCAAAAGACTTGAACAGACATTAAATTTTAATGACTTGTACTATTAATACTGGCAAATAATAAAGACCTACATATATGTGTTAAAAGTACATTAGAGCAAAGCTTCAGAACATTGCATTTGGCAATGAGTTCTTGGATATGACACCAAAGGCACAGGGAACAAAAGAAAACATAGGCAAATTAGACTTCAACAAAATTAAAAGCTTTTGCATATCAAAAGACAGTATCAACAGAGTAAAAGGGCAACCCACAGAATAGGAGAAAATATCTGCAAATCATATATGTTATTAAGGGATTAATATCCACAATATATGTAGAGAATTTATAAAACTTAACAAAAATTTTTTTTTCAATGGGCAAAAGACTTGAACAGACATTTCTCCAAAGAAAATATACAAATGGCCAATAAGCACATGGAAAGATACTAACATCGTTAATCATTAGGAAAATGCAAATCAAAACTACAATAAAATACCACCTTACACCCATTAGGATGGCTACCATCAGGGGGGAAAAAATATATACATATATATAAAATAAAAGTCTTGACAAGGATATGGAAAAACTTGAACTCTTGTGTACTGTTAGTGGGAATGTGAAATGGTACAGCCACTGTGCAAAACAGTATGGCAGTTCCTCAAAATATTATAAATAGAATTACCATATGATCTAGCAATTCTTGAGATTATATACCAATATTCATAGCAGTATTATTCACGATAGCTTAGAACATGGAAGCAACCCAAGTATCCATCAACAGATGACTGGATTAGCAAAATGTGGTACTGTGTTTCCCTGAAAATAAGATCTAGCCAAGGTAATCATCTCTAATGAGTCTTTTGGAGCAAAAATTAATATAAGACCCAGTCTTATTTTACTATAATATAAAACCTCGTCTTATATTAATTTTTGCTCCAAAAGATGCATTATAGCTGATTGTCCAGCTAGGTCTTATTTTCAGGGAAACACGGTACATACATACAAGAGAGTAGTATTCACCCCTATAAAGGAAGGAATTTCTGACAAATGCTACAACATGCATACACCTTGAGGACATTATACTAAGTGAATAAGCCACATACAAAAAGACAAATGCCATATGATTCTACTTATATGAGGTACTTAGAGTAGTCAGAATCATAGAGACAAAGTAGAATGGTAGTTGCCAAGGGCTTGGAAGAGGGAGGAATGAGGAGCTATTGTTTAATGAGTAAGGAATTTCAGTTTTACAAGAAAAGAGTTATGGAAATGGACTGTGGTGATGGTTAAACATCATTATGTATTTAATACCACTGAACTTTAATACCACTGAAGTGTATGTACACTTAAAAATGGTTAAGATAGGGACTGGGGGGAAGGAGGTAAAGGAAAGTGATTGCTAATAGGTATGGAGTTTCTTTTTAAAATGACAAAAATATTCAGTTAGATAGTGGTGATGGTTGCACAATTCTGTAAACCATTGAATTATACACTTTAAAAGAGTGAATTATGGCATGTGAATTATATCTCAATAAACAATTTATGAATGAATAAATAAATTCCTGCATTCTTTTCTGCAATTGATTTAAACTGTAAAATATTTAAGAATGAGCTATTAAGCAGTGACATTTAACTTAGGCAAGAAATTCATTTATTTTACTTTTTCAGGATCTTTGTATTTATTCTCTTTGGGCAGAAAAAAAATCTTTCCTTTTTTATCAGAAATAAAAATTATAACTTATAGAATAAAAAGTTCTACATTATTCCAATTTCCCAACTAAACAGTGGTAATTTCAGATAATATGGTCTCAAGGCACAAATTTCTTAAAGATCCTTTTACTGCTAACTAAGGGGATCACTTCCTCTCTCTGGAATAATCTAGTGGGCGTGTATTCCTGCAAAAGCAGAAAAGAACAAAGCAGAAGTTTTGTCCTCTCAGTCTGTTTCAAGGGATTTTACCAATACTTTGTCCCACTACCAGACTGAAATTTGTCCTTTAACAAGGTGAGAAACTGAACTTAAACAGGTAGTTCCACCTAGAATTTGAGAGTTAAAACTACCATACACATGTAACACCAGAAAGATGCTCTTAGTTAATACTAATGTCAGTATTCACCTTCACATTTGCCCATTTGCAGGTTATAATTTCCAGTCTAGACCCTTCAAAGCCTTTTGCCTTGGGTCACTTACAAAATACCAAGCATGACAGGCAACTTGGGCACCGTGTAACTCCATGAGAGGCCCTTCAAATCATCTGTGATGTGCATGGCACCCCACACACACACACCTTGCTACCTTCACCAATCAGAGGCTCAATCAAAGAATCCTAAAAGTTCCGTAACAAGGAGAGACAAAACAAAAAGAACCAGAAGGCAATTTCTGAAAGACATGCTTATTTTTATAGTAATCTGTCATAAACACACAAACCAGTCTTTTTAGTTGACGTACCTCATCCTTCAGCTGATTCCTATTAGTTTCATGTTGCTGATATTCTGTTCTACATTTTAAAACTTTACGATCAGCAACTGAAATTCTTTTCTCATACTCTGCATTATTTCCAATCTCACTTTCCAAAAACTTGATCTTCTCCTTAACCAAACTTTCTTTTTCTCTCATTTCCTGCTTTGTCCTTGCTAATGCCTAGGATTAAAAAAAAAAAAAAAGAAAGAAAATGTTAAATATATGTTTAATATAATGGACAAAACTAAAACTAAAAAGAATTGGTTTTCTTTTTTGATTATATTTTATTAGTTTCAGGCATACAGAACAGCATAGTGATTAGACATTTACATAACTCAGAGTGATGACCCCAACAAGTCCATGACCCACCCGACACTGTACATAGTTATTAGAACATTACTGACTATATTCCTCATGTTGCACTACACATCCCTGGGACTAGTGTTTTTAATTATAATTGACATTCAATATTATTTTATATTAGTTTCAGGTGTACAGCATAGTAGCCAGACATCTACACAATTTATGAGGTGATCCCCTCAATAAGTCCACCACATATCTGACACCACACACAGCTCCTACTATACCACTGATTACACTCCCCATACTGCACTCCACAGCCCCGTGACTCTCCCGCAACTATCAATTTGTACTTCTTAATCCCTTCACCTTCTCACCCAGCCTACAACCCTCCTCCCCTCCAGCAACCATCACTTTGTCTCTGTATCTAAGTGTCTGTTTCTGTTCTGTCTGCTCATCCATTTTGTTCTTTAGATTCCACATATAACCGAAATCAGACTTATTTCACTTAACATAATACCCTCTAGGTCCATCCATGTTGTCGCAAATGGTAATATTTCATTCTTTTTTTATGGCAGAGCAATATCCATTGTATAAATGTACCACAATTTCTTTGTCCAATTTTCTATTGATGGACATTTCAGTTGTTTGCACATCTTGGCTATCGTAAATAGCACTGCAGTGAACGTAGGGTTGTACATATTTTTTCGAATTAGTGTTTTCGAATTATTTGAATATATATCCAGAAGTGGAATTACTGGGTCATAAGGTAGCTCTACTTTTTTTATTTTTTGAGGAACCTCTATACTGTTTTCCACAGTGGCTGCACCAATTTGCAGTCCCACCAACAAAGCATGAGCGTTCCCTTTTCTCCACATCCTCGCCAACACTTGTTGTTTGTTGATTTATTGATGATGGCCATTCTGACAGGTGTGAGGTAATATCTCATTGTGGTTTTAATTTGCATTTCCCTGATCATTAGTGATGCTGAGCATTTTCTCGTATGTCTATTGGTCATCTGTATATCCTCTTTGGAAAAATGTCTATTCAGGTTCCCTGCCCATTTTTTAATTGGATTGTTTGTTTTTTCTTGGTGTTATGCTGTATTATAAATTTTGCATATTAACCCCTTCTCAGATGCATCACTAGCAAATATCTTCTCCCATTCAACAGGATGTCTTTTCATTTTGTTGTTGGTTTCATTTGATGTGCAAAACTTTTTTGTTTGATGTCATCCCATTTATTTTTTCTTTTGTTTCTCTTGCCCAAGGAGATATATCAGTAAAAATATTACTAAGGTAATGTCTGAAGGTTTACTGCCTATGTTTTCTTATAGGAGTGTCATGGTTTTTTATCTTACATTTAAGTCATTAATCTATTTTGAGTTTATTCTTGTATATGGAGTAAGAAGATGGTCCAGTTTCATTTTTTTGCATGTATCTGTCCAGTTTTCCCAGAACCATTTATTGAATAAATTGTCTTTACCCCAATATATATTCTTGTTTCCTTTGTCATAGATTAAGTGACCATATAGGCATGGCTTTATTTTTGGGCTCTCTAGCCTGTTCCATTGATCTATGTATGTTTTTATGCTAATACCATGCTGTTTTGATTACTATAGCTTGTAGTATAATTTGATATGAGGTGGCATGATACTTCCAATATTGCCATGGTATTCAGGGTTTTTTATGTTTAAGATTCTTTGTTCTAGTTCTGTGTAAAATGTGTTTGGTATTTTGATAGGGATTGCACTGAATCTATAGATTGCTTTGGGTAGTATGGACATTTTAACTATATTAATTCTTCCTATCAATAAGCATAGTATATGCTTCCATTTAATGTATCTTCTTTAATTTCTTTCCATGTCTTATAATTTTTTGAGTACAGGTCTTTTACTTCCTTGGTTAAATTTATTCCTAGGTTTTTGGGGTTTTTTTTGATACAATTGTAAATGGGATTGTCTATATATATAGCATCATGTCATCTGCAAATAATAACAGTTTTACTTTTCCAATTTGGATGGCTTTTTTCTTTTCCTTGCCTGATAGCTGTGGCTAGGACTTCCACTATGTTGAATGAAAGTGGTGAAAGTGGGCATCCTTGTCTTATTTCTGTTGTTAAGTGGGAATGATTTCAGCTTTTCTCTATTGAGTATGATGTTAGCTGTGGGTTTGTCACATACGGTCTTTATTATATTGAAGTGTTCCCTCTATTCCCACTCTGCTGAGGTGTTTAATCATAAATGGATGCTAGATTTTGTCAAGTTTTTTCTGCACTAATTGATATGATCATATAATTTTTATTTTTTATTTTGTTTATGTGGTGTATCATGTTAATTGATTTGCAGATACTGAACCAACTTTGCACACCAGGAATAAATCCCACTTGATCGTGGTGTATGCTTTTTTTTAATTCATGGCTGAAATTCAGTTTGCTAATATTTTATTGAGGATTTTTGCATCTATGTTCATCAGAGATATCAGCCTGTAATTTTCTTTTTTTGTAATGTTTTTGTCTGGTTTTGGAATTAGTGTAATGCTGGCCTCACAGAATGAGCTTGGGAGCCACCCCTCCTCTTGAATTTTTTGGAACAGCTTGTGAAGAATAGGTGTTAATTCTTTTTTGAACATTTGGTAGAATTCACCTGTGAAGCCATCTGGTTCAGGACTTTTGTTGGTTGAGAGCTTGTTGATTACTGATTCGATTTCATTAGTAGTAATCAGTCAGTTCAGATTTTCTGTTTCTTCCTGATCCAGCCTTGGAAGATTGTGTGCGTCTAGTAATTTATTCATTTCTTCCAGATTGTCCAATTTGTTGGCATATAATTGCATGTTGTATTTTCTTAAAATTTTTTGTATTTCTGTGGTGTCTATTTTTCCATTATTATATTCAGTATTTACGTTATCAAAAGTTCCTAACAGAATGTTTTAAGAGATATTTTTATATGAATAAAACAAATTATTAATATGCTACACACCAAAAATAATCTTATATTTTTAAAGGTCTCTGTATTTTCTTTCATCTACTTGGTACTTTGCTAAAGAGATGAGGAAAATGTCAATCTTTTATAAATGAAAGATGACATCTAAAAAATATAACAGTGTTAAATATTATTCACATAGAAAGTTGGATTGCAATAAAATTTTCCAAATATTTCACAGGACCAGTTTTTGGGTTTTTTTTTTTTTTTTTTTTTTTTCATTTTTTGAGAAATAGAATTTTAGTTATTTGCTTCAATAGGAATGCCTTCACTCAAGCTTTTTGCTGGTCATGGAGATACAAATTAATAGAATATACAAAGTACTATAGAAACAAAGAGATGATGAAGCCTACCCAAGAGGAATCATTAAAAGGCTTTACCTAAGAGGCTTCATTTGAAACAGGGCTAAAAAGATACATGGCGATGCATAAAAATTCCATGTATCTAAAAAGATACATGGCAATGCATAAAATT